>NC_056737.1:253375189-253379700 GCF_019279795.1 Protopterus annectens
CATGGTGGGCAATCTCTAGCAAGCTGCAATTTGGATTGCAGTTTTGCCCAGAGTTAGTTGCACTTGGATAACCTCGGCTGCATTATGCTGAGCAACTAGCCTGGAGGTGTGGATATCCTTAATGAATATGGACACACCTCCGCCTTTGGTATTCCGGTCCAGGTTACATGGCCGAAAAGTGTGGTATGAGTTATAGCCTGGTAGTGCAGGGGTGCTCTCTGGATCCTTGAACCAGGCCTCAGTCACTGCACAGATATCGATGTTCTCCATTTTAAGGAGTGCCTCAAGTGAGTGCATTTTGAGATTTAGACTTCTAGCATTGAGTAGCATCACCCTCAGTTTTTGCTTGCCTGTTCCTGTTATGGTGGTGAATTTGTCATTTAAACCTTGCCTAAAAAAGGGACTAAAGGGGCGGTAAGAACCTTAGCCAGTATCCGGAATCCCAGTGGTGACAGGTGCAGGCCATCTCTGGCAAAGCATCGTGGTCTGTCGACCATGTCATCCCAGGCAGACAGATACTAGATCCCTTTAGAAAGGCACCAGAAGCTTAGCCAATTGTTGAACTCAATCATTTTGTCCTTGTACTGCGGCATCATTCTGGGTGTTGGCAGACTCAGGGCTAGGGTCATACCTGCCTGGGCTACAAGATCGGAGAGCTCTTCCATGTCACTTTTCTTGTAGTCAAGGGAGGTACGTCTCAGGTCGTTCACACCAGCATGGACAATGACAGAGTCGTATTTGTACTTGTTGTGGAGTGAACTGAGTGCGTTGGTTATGTGGCGGATCCTGACACCCAACAGGCAGCTGACAGTAACATATACATACCCACGTATAGATATATACATATGCAGACACCCATAGACCCATATGTTGTTTTATATATATATATATATATATATATATATATATATATATATATATATATATATATAGACAGCAATATATAAATATATACATGTATGCATACATATACTGGTATATATATATATATATATATATATGTGACTGTAAATATACACATGTATATAGCTACGATATGATGCAGCAGGTACGAATTACATATGTTCACAGGCCGTGCATATGGGGGTGAGGGGTCCAATCAACAAACTTGTAACACGTAGCATCAATCCCCCCCCCCCCCCCAGCTAGGCCAGTGAGACATACAGACATACAATAAAAGTAAACACACCACTGCTTCCCAGACCACCAGCAAGATGCTACCAGTGGGAAACACCTGCCAGGTCTAATCTTGAAACAAAGACATCAGTGATCCTTTTGGGACACCCCAAAAATTACTGATCATCGGAGTCAGTCCTTGTAATGATTCATCAAGCCAGGCTGTAGACGTACACGGACAAGTAGGTTGTGCAAGCCTGATAACCCATGGGTCGACACAACGTACGACATGTGTCCCAAAACGCGGAGAGTAAGCAGTGTGTAGTGGTGTGTTTATACCCCACCTGCACCCACAGTAAGGATGAGTGCTGTAGAGGAGGGGCAGGTGCAGGAACTATGGTATGCAATTATGAGCTTAGGCGTGCAGGTGTTGGCTGGCACAGTCGTATTAAGACCACTCCGGGGATGTAAGTAATATTCTGAAGTGGGCATAGCTTACGCCCATACCTCTCAACCCCTAAGAGCAAATCCACTGGACAGGACATAAACCATTGGGGGAACAAATAGGGACCATACCTTTCAACTGTCCCTGAATTTGACTCAAATTCTAACTCTGTCCCACTTAATCCCTCCTAAAACTAGTGCCTTTTGTAGGAAAGGTGGTGAATTACACATAATGAATAATGACAACAATTAAGAGTTATAAACTTCATTTACGTCAGAAAATGTATATTAATTCATATGCATGTCTGAGTCTGTCACTGTGTCAGGTTAATTGCACTAATATTTTAAATGTGTCCCTCATGCTGTCATGACTTGTCCCTAATTCAGTTGGTATTTGTCCTCAATCGTTTGAGAGGTCTGATAGGGACAGAAAGCACATATTCCACTTACAACCTGAGAAAGATGATAGAATAATAGGTATGCAGTAGCATGACTCGACTGAAGGATGTGGGTCCCAAAACCCAGTTACTTGTTTGTACTGAATGGTGTCTGTTCCCATGTATTAGCCAGACAGGTGCAGATTGTAAGAGGAGCACACCAATAGTATGAATCAAACTCTGGACAGGCCGTGGATTCCATACAGTCGAACGGCATGCTTACGCCTAATGGGCAGCCATTCCCGATACTGTAGGCATGTAATTCGATGTAATAGGCATCACAAGGTAATATCGTAGTCCTCACTCCCACCCAGGGGTGTGAGTGTCAGATGCAAACACCAAATGCAGTGCATTTGCAAGTGCGGGAGCAAGTGGGTGTAAGCCTGTTTGGCCACCGGTATGTGAGTATCACACTGGTGAAGCAATGTAGAGGCTTAACTGAGTGTAAGAAACTGTAACCGGAGGTTAGCAGTGCTTAGCTCAACACAAACCCACGCACACCCGCTCACAACTACTTTAAGTGCCTTAATCACTCCGTATCCAACGGCCTTTTTCTGCCTAGCAACAAAATAAACAGCCTCTGCAAGGCTTGAAACCAGGACCCTGCACACCACAGCCAATGTGATTTACCACTAAGCTATGGCAGATATACAGACATCAGATGTTATCACAAACATATCATCCAAAACAGTCATTCAACAGTATAGGAAATGTATTCCATCATGTAGATGTATGTGTGTGTGTGTTCATGTCCAGATATAGATACATATATATATATATATATATATATATATATATATATATATATATATATATATATATATATATATTTATATATAGATATATCAAGAACATCCCATGTGACAACAAAGCATTAAAAAGGAATGAAAAGGGAAACACCAGCAACGCCTGTATTATGTAGTGGTGTTGTCCTATGTAATATCAAGACTCCCTCAGACAGACGTGTCATTAATACACGCAAACATTTGTACATTGGCCAAATACATCACTCTGTGCATTTTATTTACATTAACACAACAGTTTCTGTCCAATCATTATGTGAGAACAGTACTCTTGCAAGGTGCTGTGTGCGACATCATCATCATGAAGAAAGTAAATGGGGTAACCATGGAGGGACCCGTAGAGTCGTGTGTACAATGGGGTCGTCTGCATCATGTGTACGTGGAACCTTTAGGAGTCATGTGCATACCAGGATCGTGTGCCTGAGATACAGGGGTGAGGACAACTGGAGTATGTTGTGATGCAAATTAAAAAGTTTACATGTGTCCAGTGGACACGTGTGTGAAATGGACAGCTATGTATGGGGCAAATATTGTTCTAGGAATAGATTGACCTTTTGTTTCCGTAGGGTGAGAGTGGGATGTGGGGGAAGGAGAGTAGGTATGCTCGTGGAGGATAGGTTGGGCAGGTTGACAGACAAGACAGCATACAGGGTCGGTATATGACATGTGGGGAGATACACCTTGGACGGGGAGGGGTGTTCAGCAGTCACAAACCCATGAGCCCCCAGATGGAAACAGTGGGACGGAGGTCCCCACCCATGGGCAGCCACCACTGCACCAAAACAGCTGCAAAGGTGGCTGTGTTGGGGGCTGTCTAGGAGGGACAGGCTAACCCTCTAAATGTGACACTCTGCCCTTGAACTGGCATATCTGGCCCCGAAACTCCTTATTGAGCCCCCTACGCACCACATGCGGGACTGTACGACAGCAGACAAGCTCCTGTTTGGACCTGCTCCCAGGGGGGACAAGTTCCATCCTCAGTGGCGGTTCCACCAGAAGGTGGTGCAGAGCCAACAGAGGTGGAGGTTCAAGGCTGGGCGACAGATGTGCTGGTGCCCGGTGCCATGGCCAGCTGAAGTGGGACAGGAGGTTCCGCCGGGACTTCCAATCCCATACAGCCTATGGTGTTGCAATTTTAACACAGATATGGCTTAGTAATATTCTACAGCATTCAGGATTACTTATAACAGCATGCATAGATATGACCATCAACCCAACACAACAGATGGCATACATTTGCAGAGGGAGCACAACACATGCATATATACTGCATGACATCTGTACAAAGTGTAGAAGTCTTGCAACTGCAGCTATGAACAATGGCCCATTATTGGCATGTCACTGTGAGAACCTCAGACAGTGACTGTCATACCACTGTTTCATGTGACATATGTCCAATCAAGGATGCAATGGCAGTAACTCTCATCACTATCACCGTGCACTGACTGCAATCCTCACACTATGATTCTGCAGTTCACAGATGTGTGTTCAGTGAGTAATAGAAGAAACAAATGGTTCCACACACTGACCAGTCCACATATGGCCCTACAGATGGTGGTTCCCTCACAAACAGAGCACTGTCCTGCCAGTTTTAAAACATGCTGAATAGCCATTACCACACACAACTTGTTAAACTGGCAGTAGTCTCAATGAAGCATAGCTACACTTACATGCTGTAGTCATGTCTGGCACATCACCCTCCTGTTTTCTT
>NC_056737.1:253405750-253428250 GCF_019279795.1 Protopterus annectens
CATCACCAACATCGGTAACAGGTGCACCACAGCAGAGGTTAACCGGTCACTGGTTAGATCTGACCATGAACTATTCACTGTTTCCACACCCAAGCATCAACCCCCCCACCCACGGAAACCACAGTGTATACCTTTCCTACAGCTAAATTTACACTACTAGTGAAAGGGGTGGGGTTTCGCAGCCCCCACGCTAAGGGGAAACGCTGCTCAAGATACAGACAGATTTACAAATGCAATCTATAAGCACATACACGGATGTATGGATCGTGCCATCACTGGTAAACCAAGACTCACTCCTCCTAGACAAGGACACTAGTCTGGTGGACCTCTGCAATAAACAGACTATACTACAGAAGTAGGACAGTGTTCCAGACAAACAGCAAATCCCACGAAGGGCAGACATCCGTGACCACTATTAGTATGATACGTAGGTCGCTCATGACATCATCCAAGGCTAACATCACAGGAAAATGTGCAAGGATACGAAAGATAACCATAAAGCCTTCTTTGGCTATGTCAAGGATCTAAGTGGTGACACACAGATTTGCACTGTGCCTGTGAAATATAGCACAAATTATGCTGACCCTACTGATATCGCCAACATCCTTGCAGATACATTCAGTGCATACTTCACCCCCTAAAGAGCCCGCAATACTACCCGAAAGGTACAGTATCCCACACATCAGAGACACACAGGTGGAAATGGCCCTCTCTAACAGCAGAACACAGCGTCAATGGAGGCAGATGTTGTCCCAGACTGCATCTTGCAAACTGTACAAGACAACCCGACCCCTCCACCTAATTAAGCTTTCCAACCTCAGCCTCTCCACAGGCTACATGTCCATACAATGGCGCGTGTTCCACTCCATCAAGGTGGAATCACAACTGACCATGGTAACTACCACCCCATAAGCCTGACTAGCCTGGTCTGCAATGGTATGGATCACATCCTCATGGCAGTCATTAACAAAGACATTGGTAACCTCCGAACACGTGACCCAATCCAGGTCAGCTTGGCTGAGTGCAGTTCATGCCTACTAAACCTGTTTGACGTCTTACATACAGTCACCAAGACGTTAGATGACAGGAGAGGTGGTTCACACATACTACCTGGACCTCGCCAAGGCTTTAAACACCATGCCCCACTCCAGTATTATTGATAAACACACCAGCCTGTACATACACCCATACATGTGTTTTAGTATTGAAGAAGGGTGTGGACCCGAAAGCTTTGCTCTTTTGTGAATAAAATGTTTCATGATGTTGGATATCTTTACTTGTCATACAACCATACATCACATGTTGAGTTGCCAATGGGCTTACACACAGAACCCACATGGTACGACTAGCGGTCTCCAGGTCCAACTCTTGACCAGTCATGACTGGTGTCCCACAGGACTCAGTCCTGGGAGCCCTACTGTTTGGCATATACTTCTCAGAGGTACAGGCAAACACAGGTGGACTACGGCAATGACTGCGAACTGGGAGCCATGATTGATAATCCAGCTGACACAGACATCTCTCAAGGGGCCTCACAGAGACCGACACAGGGTGTCAACGTCATGGCCTCCAGCCAAGTGCCACTAACTGCATGGTCATTCCATTGTGGGATATTAAGCACTCACATATTAACACATAAGTGGCAGCCACTTTAATACAGATGAGGTAATGGGGTATCTGGGGTCTTAGGTAGATAGTGATCTCCCCCATTGACAATCATATGTCCAAAGTAGTTAGGATATCCTTCTATGTAGGCCATCTGATTACTAAAGGGTTCCCAGCTAGACATACTGGGGTTATAGTGCCCCTTTACTCATCACTTATCATTCCCATCATAGGGTATAATAACCCATTTGGGATGTACCTCAGAAGACACTTCCAGCAGCTGGAAGGTCCACAAATGTACCTCGCCAAGGGAATTACTGGCCTCAAACATATGCCCTATGCAGCCAGACTGAAAAAACTCCTGCTTTACTCAGTGGCATCTCATTTACCCAGAGGTGATCTTTGCTGGCCAACACAACCGTGTCGAACTCAGGCATAATGGATAGGCTCCACCTATGGGAATCCATGTCACAGTGAGCCACACACTGTAGTGAGCAGAACAATAACTGGAAGATGCTGGGGGTATGGATTCCTGCCACAGACACTCCCCATACTTTGGAACAACATCCCTAACTACATTATGCCAGGCCCCTCACTAACACTCTGCAAGAGAAACCTTGAAGAGTTGATGGGGAAAAGTAGATGCACCCCAGGGATCCTGCCATTGGCTCTGCTCCACAGAGGGACAGTTAATGAATCAATGGGGTGGCAAAAGCTGACACATTTTTGCTAGGCTTATGAATGGCCTCTGGCAGTTGGCCAAGTACCTACCTATGAACCTATACATACAGTATCAGCACATGCTATACTTAATTTACTGTTCAGGTGTTGACTTACCTTGTGCCAATGGCAGTTGTGTGTACAATAGTTGAGAGCTGCCTATGTTAGATGCACACAGTAGACTGCCTATATATGACAATTTACAGGTAGTCTTGTGTGTGTGCCATCCATTTTTACTGTGTGTGCAGGTGTAGAAAGGTGTCAGTCCCTAGGTGCGTACACTGTCATTGTGTGTGCTGTACGTTCCCTCATTGCCAAGGTATGGGCATACTGGGCACACCTCCGTCTGCCTACTGGGGCTGGCTCAGGGTGTTCATGGTCTGAGTACCTCTGTGCCTGTAGGTCCCTTGGCAATGGTGGTGGGCTGTGAGGTTCTTCACCATTCTGTCCCTGCTCCAGTTGTTTCCCCAGGATCATATTGTGTAGCATAGCACATACTATGAAGATGTGGGCACACGTGCCTGGAGAGTACTGCAAGGCTCCACCAGATATGTCCATGCAACGGAAGCATGATTGCAGCATCCAAAACACATGCTCTATAATGATTCTGGTTTGTGCATGTGCCTCATTATGGCATTCCTGCATGGGTGTGTGTGCATTTCTGATGGGAGTCATCATCCACGGTTCCAGTGCATAGCCAGCATCCCCCACCAGGTGGCCATTTGGGATGTCCCCCCTGGCAAATAACTGATACATGCATGCCAGATGTGGGAATTGTGATAGCTTCCAGGGCTGCAGGCACACACATCCATGATAATGCCCTGGGCATTGCATATGACCTGGCAGTTGATGGAGGGGTATCCCTTGCAGTTTATGTAGCACCTACCCTGCTCACCGGGTGGTGACTTAATGTGTATGTGCATGCAGTCTATTGCACCCAGTACCTCCAGGTATTCTGCCACACGGTGGAAGAGATGCATATTGCTGGCCAACTCCTCCTGCATCCGGGGGAAGTATATGTGCTCATTGGCATGTGGTAACATGGCATCCAGGAACTGGTGTAGTACCCTGGGTGCTAATGCCTGTGAGATCCCCATGATATCCCCAGTTGGTCTTTGAAAGGTACCTGTAGCTAGTATTCTCAGGCTTACACATACCTTCGTATCCACTGGGCTGGGTTCCCCTCTGTTTGTTCTGGCTCTGAGGCATGGCCGGCACAGCTCCACAAGTTGCTGTAGGATGTCCCTGTCCACCCTGTAACGCTCTACTATCTTCAGATCATGTAGCCCCTGGTAGGTTACCCTAGGTCTGAACACTGTCCTTTCCCTCTGGTGCCTGAGTTGATTGTGTGCATCATCCTCCACACCACCTTCAGTCTCCAACACATGCTGGTGGATCAAAGCTATGGCAGCCCCTAACATGTACATACTGAAAGTTCCCCGTCTGTATACACCAATGGTGCAGAGTGTATGGGAATACACAAATGTGTGTGAGGTGCTATCACATTTTATACTATTGTGCTATTGATGCTGCTGATGTCATTGGATGTGTATGAGCTATTCCAGGTGCAGAGTGTCTTAATTATGGGTTTTACAATGAGTACTGCAAGTGTGGGGCCTTGACTGTGGAGATATGCTTGCCTGCCTTGATTAATCTGTTGCCCTTTAATTCACTTTTAAACCCGGATCCCCTCCCATTATCAGGCATGCATCCACCTGCCCTTTTTCTTGTTTTGTACTTTCCCTACCTAGTCATGGCAAAATGTGTCTTGTAGCTGATATACTGCAAATCGACTTTGTTCTGCTTTGACACTTTACTGTTTTCTTTGCAATACAGCCCCTCCCCTTTCCTGTTCTGCAGGTAGCTGCTTGCAGCCTTGTTAGCTGTTGTCAATGGCCCACTATAGGCTCCTAGGTGTTAATTAGTCATTTGTACTCCAATTTCCCTGCTGCAGCATTTCCTTATTTCTTTCCTATATCTTTCCTGTTTCAGCTGCAGTGCATGCTGCGCAAACCTGTTTACCGGGTTTACTTGCGTTTTCATCTCCGTTCACATGCATACTCTGTTACCTTGTGTACTCTTAGCCAAGCAAAGCTATGACCAGTTCAACACACCCCTATCCTGCGGCTTTGCCTAGCTAGGGGCAAACCGGTTTAGCAATGCTCCAGTGTGCTTACAGCAGTTGCGACACACCCCTCTCTTGATGTCATCTTTATCTCAAGGGCACATCTCAATGTTATAACGCTATGCTGTGAGGTGCATCCTTACACCAGCGGGGAATTTGTGATTCAGTATTACTCCTCTCATTTGCATGGCATTGCCTACTAATTCCTAGCTACTGTGCATAACACTGTCACAGCCCCTTAGCAATCCTTGCGCCATAGTATGGTGTGACATGCCTGCCATTGACTATTATGGGGAAATCGTGATATGTGTTCCATTGCAGTTTTATTCTATATTTTCCTTGCGATCTCCTTTGCGCGCCGCTGCCCTGCACTTCCACGTTGCGATAGTGCGACTATATATATATATTAAATGTTAATTTTATATTTTGTACTTTTTTTTATGCCAATGGCTATATATTTAGCCATTGTCATATATTAACAATATAATACATGTGTTTGGTCGGCTGTCATGGCTCCGATTTTATGTTTGCAAAAATGTAAACCGTTTTTTACGGTTTACATTTCTGCATGCTTACACTATGTCTGCACCACTTCCTGGATCGCTACATACCTTCATTTGCATGCTACACTGCTGCACATGGGGTAATTAGCATACAGGGCCCAGGAGTTGTGCGGGCGTAGCATATGCAGGTAGTGCATGTGGGAACAGCTCGTACCTAGAACGCTTGGTGGCCATATTTGGTGTTAGAATGTGGATGCTACGCCTGCACCTGGCGCAAGCTTTCTGAATCCCATTGAGGATTTAGACATGCAAAAGACAGTAGAGCTTAAGTTTAGTTTTCTGCCAGTATCAAAAACCCCTCCACCATCCACAAAGAATAAAATGTTATTCTCATACTACAAATTGCTAGTAGTTAGCAGAATTAATGCATCCATTCACCTACGTTTAAGATATTAAAACCACATAAAAACAAGTGCACATTTTACATTGTACCATTAAGTAAATATTCGTGAATTCTTAAATATGTCATGACCAGACAGAACATAAAACCCATTTCAAGGCAACTTCCATGCCTTTTATTTACACACATTATGTAATAGTTTTCCTTCCATTTTATTACTGACAAAAGCCATATAATCTTATTAGTAGCTGAAGTATCTGCAGTTGTGAACAATCACAAGCACAAAACTACACCCCTAAACTATCCCTGATTTTAACTCCAGTCTCTCTTAATCCCTCCTTAAACTTATAATTCACCATCCTTTCTCCAAACGTCACACTTAATAATAATGACATGACTACTTTTACTTCACAAAATGCATATTAATTCACACACTGTCACAGACTGTAATAGTCCTAGTATTTTAAGTATCCTTGATTATCTCTGGATTTATCACTGATTCATTGAGCACAAAACTGTAATACTAACTTCTCCTGAGCATCGCATGGTTAAATACAGGAATAATAAGAGTCCACCCAATCCTATTCATATAACGTTTACTCCAACAAAATGTCAACGTGGGATCAAAACTTAAAATTTTGCATATAGTCATTTTTTGTTTCACCATAGGAACCTCATTTAACTACAAAATATATCTTGAAAGTCAACAACGGTGATAAAGAAGTATGCCACATATATGTTTTAAGCACACATTAATCAACAACACACTACAGAACGTTTGGGAATGTCCTGACAACTTTATATGGCAGACTTTACAAACACCATCTGTACATTTATTAATGCATACTTTGACTAACAGATTAAGCTACTGCCATCTCGCAATGTTCGATTTATGTTTAATTACAAATACTTATAACAAAGTTTGCTTAATCAAAGTTAGAAGGAGAAACAGTTTTCAGTCTTGCATACATCTTTAAAACCACCCAGTTCATCTTTACACAAAATTCCACTACAGGTATACCTGAACAATTTTGCCCATAACTAAAAATTCACTACACAAATTCACTCGATAATACTTTTTAAGTACCAGTTTGAACTTGACTATAGTATTATCATACGCGGAACAGACGCTTGATCATTAGAAAGCACAACTTCCTCAACAAAACCAAATCCGTACTTGTATTTGTTAAGCTAGGCATATACCCAATAATTAGGGAATCCATACTGATGTAAAGCACATAAGAATTTCCAAAACAACTGTTAATTAAATCGGGTATGACAAACATAGCTACTCCAATATAAAACACTCCACCTTCATAATTAAATAAGTCTTTTAACTATCTCTGTCACACACTGACACACACACACACACACACACACACACACACACACACACACACACACACACACACACACACACTCTTAGATAGGTTCCTTACATTTCACTTACAGAGCGAGCCTTCTACAAATAAATCCAGGCAGCAGGAGCAAAAATAAATCCAAATCCTTTCCCTTGCACTTGCAGAGCGAGCAAAGATGCATCCTTTCCGGTCTCGAGCCTTCTAAATACATTCTTTCTGTTCTCCCTACCCGCTCGCACAGCATTTGAACCAAATACATGTGTGAGCTCAATTCCGACAGGCTGGTAGCCCTGACCGAGCTGACGCCATCGCACGTGATGACATCAGCTCTGAAACCGCGAAAAATAAAAAACAAAGTGAAAAATAAAGAAAAAAGTTGGAAATTAAGGGGTGCCACTCGGGAATTGTGGCACCATATTATTTGGACCCCAAAACTCGGTACAAACTGAGTAATTCGGGACAGTAGGGAGGTATGCTCCTACGAACCTATGTCTGCATATAGCCACATGTTGATATGTCTGTAAATAGTGTCTCAGTGTTGTGCATGTTCTACTATGTCACAGAGTTTCTGAATATGTCCTCCAGGTACAATAGAGCACCACTTTTCCAGGTTCTTACCCCTATGTTAATTCATATAACAATGGCTATTGTTTAGTACTCCATTGGATGCTGTAGTTTGATTGTATGCTACTGGACTCAGTTTAATGCTACCATGGGATGTTGTGGTTTGTGAAGCTGATTTTGTAGTACACTGAATTCACATATCACTTTAGTACTACTATAGGAAGCTCTTCTTTGCTTGGCTTTTTAACCCAGTGATTACTGAGATAACATTGGCTAAAAATTACTAAACTCTTTCAGTATAAACATTTTTTTTCTTTTCTCCAGTTTCTTTGAGTGGAATATTTAGTATATTTCCAACTATGTTTGGCATGCAAAAATTAAATAAATAATTCACTACTAAGCATATACAAAAAATTAGCAACAAAGGCAAAATTGAATATGTCTTATTGGAAAAACAGTGACAGTGGAAAGTGGACTAACCAAAGGAAAACAATGTATTGGAGTTGAATAGAACTAGTGCATCATCAATCAACATGACAGCTTTATTACTTGAGTGTGGTAATGGGAAGTAATAATTCTGCCATGTTAATTGCCATGCCAGTGTCAAGGCAACAGTACTACTTCTGGGCCAGCGATACTGCTACATACACCAAAGTCTTTCTTATTGCCTTATCCAGCTGCCAGTCATACAGAACTTTTATTAATTTATAAATGGTCTTGCTGCATATTTTCTGCTACTGGAGTCATTTGTTACAATTGTGCATGATTGCATGCATACACAAAAAGGGAGGTAGTCCCTCAGGCATTGTAGAGTGTGTGATTTTATAGCTGGAATGTCTTTCCCAGGTATAATGGAACCACACAGCACAATGTTGACAGGGAACATTTACTGCAGAAAGGATGATGTGATGCTTAGAGGAAATATGTGGAATTCACATATCTGCTATACTAGGTTTTCTGCTAATTGCTGTGTGTGTACCGCATTAAGTCTTGAGAAATTAGAGTTACACAGTCTGTTGTCTGAAGAAAGGTTATAGAGGCTACAGCTGTATCCACTAGAAGGAAAAATGAAATGAAGTATGAGGTAGACGCACAGAAGAATAACTACAAAATACAACAGGGAGCACTTTACTGTAACCAAGTTAAAAGCAGAGGGCATAACCTGCACTTAAGAGGGCCAGCAGTGAAGAGTTCTGAAGGAATGTAGTATTTTTGTAACTGAAGGTTTAGTGGCACTAGGCTTAGCCATAAAACTATGTGACCCTTAAGAAATTATTGGCACTGTCTACTGTATTACTGGTGGTGAACAAAGATGAACCAGTATTAATTATTTGCTGGCATGCTCATTTTTGTGTTTGCTGATATAATTGGATACACTGATGTCATGGGTTTGCCCAGCTTCATCTTCAGTAATATGATTCATATGCTGCCTCATGGATGTTTGGTGAAATAGACAGAAAAGACATTCCTTAAGTAGGGCTCAGTCAAGTGAAAGCACTGTATAAGTAGTCTTTGTACACATGAAACTGGTTCATTATATTGCACTAAATTCAGTATCATTGCATGCGTCAAATCCGCTGAGTGCATGCTAGTTTTATCCTCTGATTTTATAAAACATATGTTTGCTGTTTTAAGAAATTGCCCATCTTTCAGTATCATGTAAGACTATACTGCAGGCATTAGGACCAGTGGGCATTCAGAACTTTTAGGCTATCTTACCACATCCATAAGCCTGTCATACTTCTCTTATAGTACAGCCTGTGTTCCTCATTACTTATTTGAGGGTTCTGAATGCCAGGCGTTATCAGGTTGTATTTGTCAGCATTTGTTTTGTATTATTTTTGGCCTAAGTCTCAGCTAGCGTTAATAATTCTGTTATAATCTTATCATTCGAACACAGGTCACACCAGTAACCTGTTGCTTTTTCTTCTTTAATTGTATTTCCATACATTTTGATTATTTTACTCCCTCCCCATTTTGGAGTACAGGTCTGACAACTATTTTCCATTCACTACTATGACAAAGTCACATTTTGACTGTTGTGTCTGCAGCAGGGCCATTGATCCCAGAAACAAGCACCTCAGTTGGAAGTATTTTCATGGAAAGGAGCACAGTACTTCCCATGTTGATAAGTTTCAGTCAGCTGATGGAGAAATAGTGCTAAGAAAACATGGGAGGTTTTTTGTATACTGAATCTGGCCCAAGCCTGCAGTGTCTTCTGATTTTGATACCATAATCTTGATGTTGTACTATCCAAGCCCAGAGATCAACTCATTAAAAAAACAAAGCAGCCTGCTAGAAACAGGTGCCTACCCCCAAACATTCCTAGGTACTGGCAACTCGGCAGATGGATGTGCAAGTCCAAACTAGTGCTGCTGTGTTCTAGGATGAACTAGAAATGTTTGTCCTGACTGAGGCCTCCTACAACACCCTACCCCACCTCAAACCTCCCTGTCTCTACAACTTGATTAGGAATGAGCTCAGGCTATTTTGGAGCTGAGGACTGAAGCAGAGATGGACAGTTCTTTTGTCCTCACAATGAAGGAACACAGAAGAGCTTGTCTGACATCCAGTTTGTTGATTCTTACCCTTGCTAGCCTCTCCACTTTGCTGATCTGGTCATGTAACTACACTCCCATCCAAGGACTCCCAGTGTTGTAATGAGCATCACAACTATCAACCAGAACTGGCCCAGTATTCATCTTGTGACCTGTGGAACTAGTATGTATGTCACCAGCAAATCAGTACAAGGGATCAACCTGCTCAGAACCATATTTAGCATTGATGCACTATTCATCAAGATACTGGATCTCCCTATGTATCCAGTGCCAGTGGCATCTTCCCCCCTGGCATCAATAATGGTCTGTGCAGGGCTGGATCCAATGGTCCCCAGCAAACATTCCATTTTGCCTACACAGTGGTCCTCTCACTACTGATGCCTACAGAGTTGACAGCTGGTGCCAGTGCATCCATTGCAAACATCATTATAACAGCACCTGTCAACCACAAAGCAATTACAGACCTACCAAATACTTGTCAATGTGCAGAAACTGCAATGGCCGTGCTAAATGTATCTTTTGATGTGCTCTGCCATAGGAAGCCACAAAAAGGCCCTACTTTTGGTCTATATTCTCGGTACGCTTCCTCGAGAGACCAAGAAAGGCTTCTCAGAAGACAGAAATACTAATGTCTCCCTGGAGTCTGCCAGGGGGTACAGCTTCCCCATGGGTAACCTTCAGCTGGCACAGAAGCTGGATAGTTTCTTCACTTAATTCAGAAAAGAGTATTGATTACTACAGAGGAGTGTTTCACTGTTGCAGTCATTACATTGGGTAATCTGCTGGCAGGTTGCCCTCAGTTGGCCTGAATAACAAAGTCTTGGGTCCTGCGTCGGTTGCTGTCTCCTTTTCCATGACATCAGGTCGTCAGGGGTACACCATTTTAATCAGTCTTTCTTGCCGTGCGGTGCCCGAAGCAGAAGCAGTTTGCAAGTGCTGGTCGACCGACTCCTGAAATTTTCGTATTCGAGTTTCAGAACCAAAGTCTTCAAACTAAAGCTAAGTACCCCGTTGGGGAAACTTTTTCTTGCTCCTTACCGATGTCGGTAAAAGTTAATAATTGCATTACTTGTGGGAAGCAAATACCTCATAAGGATTTTAATTTGTACTGTATTCCTTGCCTAGGCCCTGATCACAACGTGCCTTACTGTTGATTTTGTGCTAAATTTAACCAACACACTATTAAGCGTCGGTATATTTTTGTTTCTAAATATTTTGGTTCAAGATTTAACTACCCTGAAATGTTGTCAGTTAGCAATCCGAATACCAGAGTTCACAAAAAACATGAGGAAAAAGACAGAGACAGACCGTCGAGGTCCAAAACCAATGACGAAGCTTCTCCTAAGCCAGTCTCCGGTTCACCGGTACTCAGTGAGGCGCTTTCGCAGCCCCTGATACCCACTACTTTTGAGTCGCAGGCCTCTACCGAGACCCATTCGGAGTCCGGTATGCCGCGAGATTCGCAAAGTATTGAACCTGCGGATGTCTCTCCCTTGGATGGGTCCGGAGCCGCTGAGCAGGCACTGGCTTCTGAGGGTATTTTCAGGCCTCAACATTTTTACATTAAACCGACGCCAGCAACAAAAACAAGGTCAAAAACAACTTCTATGTCTAAAAAACTGATGCATGAGCCACATGCTCAGGCCCCTATGCCTAAAAAACAGATGATCAAAATGGCTGAGGATTTAATTACCTTGATCAGGGGTTCCCAACCCCCACCCCCACCCCGCTAAGAGGCCTAGGCAAGGCACTGATTATGAATCTTCAGATCAGGTTTCCATTTCTTCTGATTCCTCTTCTTATCAGGAATTTTCTATTCCACCCTATGAGGATTCTGATGCAGAGGAATCCATCCCATCTGCATCTCCTCCTGAGGATTACTCTCTTGGAGAGACTTTGCATACTTTAAGGGAACCTTTGCACAGGGAGAGTCAGGACATCTCTGAATCAAAAAAGAGGCTTAGGGATTTCCTTCTTCTTCCTCAGTATAGGCCTTTGGCAATACCTCCTGTATTAGACATTCTTGATGATGTGTTCTTGGAATCAAGCATGGCTCCTGATTCCCTGCCTCCGGCTCCTAGTAAGCCAGACAGATATTACAGGGTTTCTGACTCCCACAAATTTCTTTTCAAAAATCCTGCTGCTGATCCTGAGACTATTTTTCAGGGTCCCAAGGGTGTTAAGGCTTCTACAGCCAAAAACCCTACCCCTTCTGATAGAGATTCCAGGGTGGTGGATAGATGGGGTAAGAAGGTTTATACGTCTGCAACCTTGGCAATTAGGGCTTTAAACTGCCAGTTTCATATGCTTAAATATCAACAGCATGCTGTGGGCTTACTAAAACAGAAAATTATGTTGATTTCTGATTGTGTGGAAAATAAAGAGTTACAGGATTTATTACATTCAGCAGAACAGGTTGGAAAGCTTACTTTGCAATGTGGTTTTGATTCCTTGGAGGCCTCTTGTAGGGCCGCCATTACTGGATCTGTGATTAGAAGGCATGCCTGGCTCAAGGAGCAAAATCTGCCTGATTATGTTAAAGCTAAATTGTTGGATGCCCCTTTGCAGCATGATACTCTGTTTGGTAATAAGGCAGAAGAGGTTTTAAAGAAAATGGAAGACAAAGCTAAATCTATGCAAACTGTAAAAGATGTCTTGCAAGTGCAACCACCCAGGTTCAGTAGGCACTGGCCTACTAAAAATTGGTCCTTTCCTGTGTCCAGCAGAGCCACTCAGGGCAAACCCAGGTGCTCAAAAGGCTCCAGATATCAATCAACCCAGGTGCTCAAAAGGCTCCAGATATCAATCACAGGGTTCTTACAGGTCAGAGCAATGGGGTGCCTCCACCTCAAAATCTGGAGGAAACAAAGCACAACCCTACAGTAAGCAGTCTCAATGACTTTCCTCTACATCTCCAAGCACTTATCTTTTGGCAGTCCCCTTGGGGGGAAAACTAGCACTTCATGTTCAAAATTGGCAGTTAATTATGCAGGACAAGTGGGTATTAAACATAGTATCCCAGGGGTACAGATTTCATTTCCATACTTTGCCAGTTCCAAACGGATGGCCAGATCTGCCACAAAACCAGTGGGCAGAGGCCCAGAAACAAGTCATGTCCCTCATGGATATGGGGGCTGTTCAACTGGTACCAGAAAAGGAAAAAGTACAAGGATTTTACTCAAGACTTTTCCTGGTACCCAGAAAAGATAAGTCATGGAGTCCAATAATGGACTTATCGATTCTGAACATGTTCCTGGACATTCCAAAATTCAAAATGCTGACTTTACAACAGCTACTGCCTATGCTAGGCAAGAATGCTTGGTTAGTAACTCTAGACTTAAAAGAGGCATACCTGCATATCCCAATAAGGGAATCATGCAGAAGATACCTCCGCTTTAAAGCAGTTCTTTTGCATTACCAATTCTCTGCACTGCCCTTTGTCTTATCTACTGCTCCCAGGGTCTTTACAAAGTGCCTGGCACCAGTAATTGCATTATGCAGACAAAGAAACATTCAAATTTATCTTTATCTGGACGATTCTCTCATTAAAGCAGAGGACAAGGACACTCTTCTTCAACATCTGGCGTTTGTAAAAAGGCTTCTAGCATGCCTAGGGTACACCATAAATGAAAAGAAATCACAACTGGTACCCTCTCAAATAATTACATTCCTGGGTGCAAGCTTGAATACAACTGCGCAGATGGCTTACCTCACGCCAGACAAACAAAGGCAATTGACAACATACTTCAAACAAATGGCAACAAAAACCCAGTTATCTGCAAGACAAATTCTGCAGGCTTTGGGGTTCATGGCATCCTGCATTCTACTAATTCCATATGCGAGACTGCATATGAGGAAACTTCAATGGTACCTAAAATGTTTATGGAGTCGACACTGTCACAGCCTGGAAACAATGATTCCTCTCATTCCCTGCCTACAACAGGATTTTCTTTGGTGGGCAGACATGTCTCCAAAACATGGGACTGTCATTCACTCTACCCCCTGCCACCCAAACCCTAACTACAGATGCATCAGACTATGCTTGGGGTCCCACCTGGCAGGGAGATGTATTCAGGGCAAATGGAGCCCAAACCAAATGCATCTGCATATCAACCACAAAGAAATGCTAGCTGTTCAGAATGCTCTGACAGCCTTCAAGGACTTACTTCATCCAGGACAACTACTGATACAGATGGACAACACCACAGTTATGTGGTACATAAACAAGCAGGGGGGTACACATTCCTACCCCCTTTGCAGACTAACCATGGCCTTGTGGAACACAGCCTTGACTTACCAAATACATCTTCAAGCTCAATTCCTGCCAGGAAAGCAAAATACTCTGGCAGACGACCTAAGCAGAAATCTTATGGACCCGCACAAATGGAAACTGGATCCACAAATCTTCAGCATGTTAACACAGAAATGGGGGAGCCCAGACATAGATCTATTTGCTTCTCCCCAAAACTATCAGTTGGACAAATTCTGCAAAAGAACCCATCACAAAAAAGCATGGAAAGTGGATGCTCTATCCTTCAGCTAGAAAAGCCTGTCAGTCTATGCCTTTCCCCCTCTGCCTCTACTCTCCAAGGTGTTACTAAAAGTCAGACAGGAAAAAACAAAAATGATCTTAATTGCTCCGGACTGGCTTCGCCAGCACTGGTACCCAATTCTAAGGAATATGTCACACCTTCCTTCGTGGTACTTGCCTCAAATACCTCATCTACCATCTCAGCAGAACTATCAAATTCTGCACACACAGCTCCAAACTTTGAATCTTGCAGCATGGCTAATCAACTAATTATTCAAAGCACATCTCTCAGTAAACCTGTGATGGATGTCATTTTGGAAGCCAGAAGGCCTAGTACTATAAAATCTTATGCTGATAAATGGAAGAGATTCTTTGCTTGGAACCAAGCACAAGGAATAGACACAGCAAAGCCCAGTATTCTTCAGATTTTACAATACTTAACTGAGATGCTTGACAAGGGCCTATCTTTTTCTTCAATAAAAATCCATGCCTCTGCCATCTCGGCTCATTACGACACAGAGCCTCCCCTCTTTTCTCATCCACTGCTTAAACAGTATCTCAGAGGGGCCAAAAATTTAAGGCCTCTCAGGAGAACACCAACTCCTGCATGGGACCTCAATTTTGTGCTGGAAAAACTCACCCTGCCTCCTTTTGAACCAGCGGCTACTGCGGATATAAAATTTCTATCTTGGAAGACAGCTTTTCTTTTGGCAGTCACTTCAGCAAGAAGGGCATCTACATTTACGGTAAGTGTACATAACTGTACTTTAAGGCCCCAGGCCGCAACTTCCATAAACCTTACAAACTACATGGTCAGCATAATCTATAATATGGTGGGAGTTTATCTGGATTTTGGGAACAGATGTAGCAATGTGCTGACATGCGTGGCACAGTTAAACTAACCTCATAGAGAATACCAATGTGACATTTTGAAACCCTCCTTTACAGGTGTCATCCTGTTTGGCGACAATGTCAGTTAGCACCTCAAGGGTATGGGAAAGCTAATCAAAACCTTCCCAGCATTGATTTAATAAACTTCTGGGGAAAAAAAGTGCATTCACTGCTGATTGGGTGCTTATGGTGAGCCTCAGGGCAGACATCACACTACTGAAGTGCTTGCTGACTGATCTTTTATGGAGGCTGAAATTTGACTGTCCCTAAATGTGTCACAGAAGTCAATGATCACCCATAGCAGGTGGGTCAGACCTTAGTGTGAAGAGAATAAAAAAGCCCATTCATAAACACTCTGCCACCACTGAAGTCCTTGACAAATGCCCCCCATCAAAAATCCAAGGCAAAGGGGCAAGCAACCTCTTAGTAAAAAAGGGAAATCCAGGAGGTCCCACCAGGCCAGATAGATGAAGGTTAATACTGTTTGTTTGTTTATTTGTTTGTTTGTTTAAACACCTTTATTGAATCATCACTTTTTACACAGGCAAATTTACATTTATATAAAAGTAATTAAACTGTATTAACTAGTTCAGGTTTACAAACATTATACTTCACATATATTGTAATATGTTATATAACCTAAGCTACATTACATAAATTATTCAATTCCTGCCCCCTTTTTAAATAAGAAACATCTGTGTTAAGCCATCACTTACAACATAGGTAATCATTTTTTATTTTTTATTTTACATTTGGTGACCGGGCTAGTCTAGCTGGACAAATATCCGTTTTCAGTAGAGGCCCGGGGAGAAAAGCTCCAATTACAAGCAGTAAAACAATCATTAACAATAAAACATAATACGCAACATACAATAAGTACAAAGGTGGACATTTGTATGAATTTAGCGAAAACACAAAAAACCAAAAAAAGCATTTAATATATATGAAAACAAACCACACAGACACACCCCAGGATTCAGCAAGCTCTGCACGGCGTGCTGGAATAGTACAAGAGCTGCTGCAGGTGGTATGGCTGCCATGCGATCCAGGAATAAGCTCCTGGGACGTGCACAAACACTCCTGCACTATTCCTGCATAGACACAGCCCCTGTATGCTAATTACCTCATTTGCTGGTGAAAACCATGCAAATGAGGTGAATTAGCAATCCAGGAAGCAGGCAGGCATCCGTGCAGGAATAGTGTAGACTGCAGAAATGTATTCAGCCAGTAGCTGAATACATTTCTGCAAACTACAGAATGGAGGCATGACAGCTCATACAAATGCATGTATTAGAAGGGTTAGGCATGCCAAAGGCCAAATATATGGCCATAGGCATGAAAATTTATTTCAAAATTATAAAAATTAACTTTTGTTTTTTTGTTGGCCAATTTCAGCTGTTTAAGCGCAGGGCAGCGGTGCACAAATGGGAACGGCCCAAAAATAATAAAAAAAGCTGCAAATAAGCTTTTACACCAAAGTCATAATTTTGCCCTAATAGTCAATGGCATGCATAACACAACAAGACCATGGAATAGTGGTTGCTGAGGGGAAAAGTTGAATGTAGATTTTGTAACCATGCATTAGCAGTCAATCCTATGCAAATGAGGGCAATGATACTGAATCACAGATTTCCCCTCAGTCCTAGTTTGCACCCAACCGTGTAGGCACAGTAATACCATGGTGTAAGCCTAAGAGCTAGATGACTTCGTAAGGGGGTATGTCATGCATGCTGTAAGCTTACTGGAGCTCTGTGGCCCGTGTTTACCCTTAGCTAAGCAGAGCTAAGTAAGGGGGTGTGTCTGAAGCTGCCCAGCAGTATTTATATTGCCTAAATGAGTGTGCACGCAGTGCAACGGGTTTTAAACAAAAAAATAACCAGAAAATAGCAGCTTTGTTCACATCTGAGCACAGAGTTTGCGTGGCGTGCCTCAGGGCTTAAACAGGAAGGCAATGGGAAGGGAAAACATCAGTAGGAAGGTAATCAAAAAGAACTAGCATAGTTGGCAGGTGAAATGTATCAGAACAGCCAATTACACAGGCAGCAGCCCAGCCCAGCCCAGCCCAGCACACTACTATAAACTATGCAAACACCTTTCCCTCTGTTTTGTCCCACAAACTCTACACCACCAGTGTACACAAATGGGGAAAGTTTACTTAACAAAAACAACAAAATGATAGAGGCTGCTTTTGCTGTCATAAATCATTATGTGGAAGAGGCCAAGGGTGGTGAGGATGAGAATGCTGATGACCAACCCACAGTGAGGAGAAAGAGAAGAGTGTACAGACCCAGGGTAACCTACCAGGGGCTACATGACCTGGAGATAGTGGAGCGCTATAGGGTGGACAGGGACCTCCTACAGCAAATTGTTGAGCTGTGCCAGCCGACACAAATGCAAGGTCATGTTGACAAATCTCAGTAGCATGTCCACCATGTCCTACTGCATGAACTGTGGACCAACCCCTAAATACTGCTGGGATAAAGTGATAACTATAGGGATACTTATCAGATATCGCTTGCATAATGTTAGGAAGAGGATAGAATAACACGGGGGGTAGAAGCATGGACGCCATGGAGTGTGTGAAGTCTGAAACTCTGATGTGTGCCCATAGTGTCCCTGCCTGCAAACACAGGAATGGGTGGCTACAAACCTGCTTATAAACCACAATGTGAAGTTGTAATGACCAGATATATGAGCCCTGCCTCTGGGTAACCTGTGTGAATCTGTACAGCTGAGAGGTATGGCCACAGCAGGATATGGCCATTCTGTCACATCGATAGATGTACAAGCATGGGATCTTCCGCCACCACAGTAGCAAGGTGCTGGACCATTTACACAGACCCATCAGCAAGTGTCTGCAGCTTCCCCTCCAGAATGGCATGATTGTGCAAGAATATGTAGGCTGCAGACCACAATACTTGACACAGATTTATTCAGCTTGTATTCCCCAGGAAATTACGGGGAGCAAATACGTATATCTGTCAGTAGTTGATGACATAATGCATCACAGTGTAAAACAGTACATATGTCTGAATATCTCTGCTAAAATCAAAACCATGTAGCAGAAGCAGCACAGACGCAATTAGTTACAGTATCCCACTATCCTTTGCCCATTGTGACCCCATATTGTCAACCTATCTACAGATATCCTGCAGAAACAGATTGCTAGCTGTAGGTGTAGTACACAAATGCTTGCACTGGAGTACAACCTACCTGGAATGAATTCACACATTCAATACAGAAGGTCATACTGGGCATGCTCCCACACTTAGAGAAATGAAGCCCTTGTCTGGCAACAACAGTGGAGTATACATATCTGTCAGTCGCACATGTCTGTGCACACACTCCACATTGCACACCAGTCATGCTTTGCACACAAATCGGACAGGAATATATACATGTATAGAAGAACAACACACTATAATAGGTCAAACATACACAAACATAGATGTGGGGAAAAGAGAGACAGACCATGACAAAGAGCTTCCCATCATGAGGCTTGTCCCACCCACCACACATCCTATTGGTCAATATCACATGATGTGTCAATATCTGTCACTGTAGACATTTGCTTCTGGTAGCCCTCAGCACTATAGTGTCTGTGGTGCTTATGATAACTGTGTGTCGTTATTCATCTAGCAGTTGTATACACAGTCCTGTCAAATGTAAAGCTGTGTGTGTGTTTCCAGAAGAATGATTTATGGCCCATTCACACACACTGCACTCTCCATTGCCCTAGTTTAGCTAGCCTGCTGATGTCAGTCACCATGAAATACCCCTTTGGGCAAGGATCATCCATATAAGCTTTGTGGCGTGTGCATTAACTGTGTAATGCTATAGTGTGGTGTATTATGTAGGAGTTCTAATCCCAGATGTGGCAACTGTGAAACTCTCTGTGTGTAGGGATCAATGCTTTTGAGGCCATTCACAGTCACACCTTCCATTGTCCTACTTTAGCAAGCCTGCTGATGTCAGTCACCTTGAAATACCTTTTTGGACAAGTTTCAGCCCTGTAAGCTCTGTGGCATGTGCAATAACTGCATAATGCTATAGTGTGATGTACTAGTTAGGTAGGAGTTATAATCCCAGACATGGCAACTGTGAAGCTCTGTATGTGTTTGTGTGTGTAGGGATCAATGATTTTGAGGCCATTCATAGACACTACACCTCCCATTTCCCTACTGTAGAAAAGCTGCTGATGTAATTCACCTTGAAATACACCTTTGGATAAGAGCTAGCCCTATAAGCTTCATGGCATGCGCTATAACTGTGTAATGCTAATCCCAGACATGGCAACTGTGAAACTGTGTGTGTGTGTGTGTGTGTGTGTGTGTGTGTGTGTGTGTGTATGTATGTATGTATGTAGGGATCAATGCTTTTGAGGCCATTCACAGTCAGTACACCTCCCATTGCCCTACTTTAGCAAGCCTGCAGATGTCAGTCACCTTGAAATACACCTCTGGAGAAGGGCTATCCCTATAAGCTCTGTGATACGTGCTATAACTGCGTAATGCTGTAGTGTGATGTACTAGTTAGGTAGGAGTTCTAATGCCAGACATGGCAACTCTGGAACTCTGTGTGTGTGCGTGTATGTGTGTGTGTAGAGAGTATTGCTTTTGAGGCCATTCACAGTCACTACACCTTCCATTGCCCTACTTTAGTAAGCCTGCTGATGTCATCTACCTTGAAATATACCTTTGGAGAAGAGTTAGCCCTGTAAGCTCTATGGTGCGTGCCATAAATGTGGAACAATATAGTAGCAGTAACTACACAGCTATGGGTTTGACTCTCATCTGTGGCAACTGTTTCTGTGTGTACCGCAAATTTTTTGTCCCTATTTACAGCCAGTGTACATCTCAGAGCCTGACTTTAGCAGTCCTGCAGATATCATCCACCTTACAAGTATCTGTTGCGAAGCCTATACCATGTCAGTTCAGTGATGCATGTGGTAAATGTGTAACATAATGGTCCATAAAGTTTGTTAGATAGAGGTTTGAACCTCACCCCTGGCACATGTAAATATGTGATTAGGGTAAAATTATTTTTGGGATCTCTCACCCACTACATCACCCAATGCCAATATTTACAAGGGCTGCTGATGTTCCTTACCTTAGAAGTACCTTGAGACAACATCCATCCAATAAGCTCCGTGGCATGTGCGATAAATGCGGTACACTGTAGTAGCAGTGCATAGCTAGGTAGGGATTTGAATCTCAGTACTGGCTAGTGTGCGCATGTCTGTGTGTGTGTGTGTGTGTGTGTGTGTGTTTGCCATCAGTATCCTGTGTGGAGGTTGCTGTGATTGTGTAATGACAGGATTCATTGTGGGGTGGGTTTTGCTAAATTATTATCTTTAGGACCTACTACATGTCACAATGTTTACCTTACAAGGACAACAGATGTCAAACAGCAGAGAGGTTGGTGTAGACAACCCATAGCCCTACATGTGACATTATGGTCAACAATATAGGCAACCCTTGTATTACTCAGAGTACACTTTCCATCCATGTCTCCTACACAAACACACTTGGCTAGGCAACAACCACTATATTGGTAGTTCCCTGCATATTGCCCACAGATAGTAACCATGGTGTGATTGCAATGGACTACATGCCTGTTGACCACAACACTGCCACTGACATCAGAATGTACTGTGACATGTAATATCTCCTGACTGAGTGTGTATTATCCAGCAAGTAAAAGGACATGGCACCCTGTTCCATCCCTACAATAGGCAAATAATTGCTCACAGTGGTCCTTTGCTATGTTCCCCACTGGACGCCTGCAACAACTGTAGAGTCTGCAAATGTAACCCACAAAGGGAATACCATGCCTTATACACATGCCCTGTATGGACAGATGCCACTAATTCCACTAAATACCTGTATCATGCTGTGAGTGTAGGTGCAGGCACAACCTCAGTTCCATAGCCAGGTCTCACCACATGAGGTCAGGAATGCCACATCAGATGATAACAATCTGTCCACACAAAATGCCCCAGAGACCCCAGGTACACTTCCACATGTCACAGAACATGCATGTGGGACATGTGCACAACCCAGACACCGGCCATGTTATGGAATATAGATCACATACATGGCAAGCATTGCATAGCACTGACCACCTGCAACAGTAACCCAGATGAGTGGATGGTGAATACAATACCCACCTGTTTGGGCCAATCCAGGGACTACACCCCTGAGCCACAATGGAGACCATTGTCCTGGCCTGATGCCAAGTTATTCCCTTTGCCTAGCCTTGTATAGCCTTCTGGCACAGTCAACTACTACACACCTGCGAAGCAATGAACCCATGAATGTCAGTACTGGCAAGTGTGTTTGTGTGTGTGTGTATGTATGTGTGCATGTGTGTGTGTGCGGGGAGATTAATGATTTTGAAGCCATTCACACTCACTACACCTCCCATTGCCCTATTGTAACATGCCTTCTGATGTCAGTCACCTTGAAATAACCCTTTGGCCATTTATCAGCCTGATAAGCTCTGTGCATGTGATAGCTGCGTAATACTATAGTGTAGCAAACTAGTTAGTTAAGAGTTCTAATCCTGACCCTGCCAACTGTGATAATGTGTGTGAGTCCCTGAGAGAGTGTGGTTGTGTCTTCCTTGACACCTGCTTTTGTGGACAGTCACATGTACTATACTGCCCTTATCCCTCCTTTATCACTGTTGCTGATGTCACTCACCTTCAAAGATACCTTTGGACAGTTCTCCAACATGTAAGCTCTGTGACGCGTGCAGTAACTGCATAACATTGTAATAGCAATACATAGTCACGTAGGGGTTTGAAACTCAGTACTGGTAAGTGTGTGTTTGTGTGTGTTGGTGTCCTGTGTGGGTGTTGGGGTGATTGTGTAATGACAGGGTCTCTTGCAGTGTGGGTTTTGCCACATCATTATATTGAGGAGCTACATGTCCCATTGTCAACATTACAAGGCCAACATTTTCCAAACATTGTAGAGATTCTAGTCGACAATCCTCAGCCATAAATGTGTACAGCCATGTGCAATTACCATGTGACAGTATGGATTAGTACACAATGTAGGCAACCGTCATAATGCCCAGATACCACTCTCCACCCATGGATCATACACAAACATGCTTAGCTCTTACTCTCCTACTCCCTTCCTTTCTTACTTTGTCTCTGTCTCTCTCACTCCCTTTCTGTTGGATGTGAAAAAGTGCACCTGCTTTGCTTAGGCAGCAGCTTGTGTTTTGTAAGTG
>NC_056737.1:253433250-253475750 GCF_019279795.1 Protopterus annectens
ATGTGCTGTGTGCAACTTATCTGTAACAGAATGGACACACTGACAAGGTAGTTAGCACTGATAAACCCAGATCTCTCAGATGTGTGTATGACTGTTATGTGTTTGTCAGTGTGTCTATGACAGTATGTTACACTATGTATTGTTCATAAACAACCAATACATCTCCCATTACCATACTGTACAAGGCTTGGTGATGTTCTTCACTTAACATGTAACCTGGAACACACCTCATCCTAAAAGCTATGTGGTGTGTGCAATTAAGGCCACACAAATTAATAGTACTACGTACCTAGGTAGGGGTTCTAGTCCCAGTGTTGCCAAGTAAGAGTGTGTGTGTATGTGAAGGGATCTACTTCAGTTTGCAGAATATACCTGTCCCAGGAGGTCATCTCTCTGAGAACTGACTGGCAAATAGTAAAATTTCACAGGTATCATCCTGTGTAAATTAATTCCATAAAATCTAGTAGTAGATGTGTAAATGCCTTCTTCCCCACTGTATATCTGTACAGCGATACTGGGGTTGGTATATATAGTTGGGTGTGGATCCTGTGGACACAGCCACCATCATTGTGGTTATTGTTGAGTGTGTCCCCTCGCTTAGTTGGCTGTAATACTGTATAGTTAACAGGTTTAGTTGTCAATCACATTATCTGTGGTTCTACACCACCCCACACCGTCCAAAGTGTAGGGCTGTCCCACTCACACCAGCACTCCTATGTTTACCAAGTTGAGGATTGCACTACATTGGGAAAGGGGCTATATACCCTGCCAGTACTATCGTCAATGACATTAAACTAGCAGACTGGTTATTTCCCAATGTGATGTTGTGGCTATTCTGTCTTGGTGGAATTACATAGGCTAAAATGGGTTCCTTGCAAAAGTACATACATCCATGTGTACAGTATTCTCTGTGTATTGCATCAACACCAAAGCCTCTGTGTATGTTTGTGTGTTATACACAAATGTGGTGTGTACCACCCAGTACACTTGGCATTCTCCACTGTAGAAGGGCTGCTGACAGCCACCATGCACTCACCTGTATACACCCCCCAGACCTGTCAGGCATGTGGCACGTGCAGTAACTGTTATACAGACCTGAGACTTGTGTTCAGCTGTACCCAGGATATGGCACAGTCAAGGTGTCACCACAGTGCCATACCCCTTGTAGGAAACAACACCAGACCAACATCCTGCTGACACATAGACACCTACAATACAAACGGAATACATTATGGAGACCACAGTCACTCAATGTTAATAACAGCTATAATACATGATGGCTGGACAGCTACACATCCTGGCATGTAAGCATTAAAGTTTAGTGCTGAAAACATGTTACACAGCATTACATTGGTACACCATAGTACAGTCACCCTGTGCATCAGAACCATATTAGCCTGTCCCTGCATCAATGTTATGGATGACAGGGATGTGGCTCAGGTATCATCATATGCACAGGGTGTTGTGGGTTTGCCAGAGACCTAGGCTGAGCCATTCATTTGACATCATCTGTGTGTGTTAGGGGTTTCATTATTGATTGAGCTGTGCAGATGTGGTGTGTGTAGGTATGGGGTTGTCCTAGCTGTGTTGGTGATGTGTGTGTGTGTGTGTGTGTGTGTGTGTGTGTGTGTGTGTGTGTGTGTGTGTGTGTGTGTGTGTGTGTGTATGCACGCACACAGTTCTGCCATGTGGCTGCCCTATACAGGGGTTTGTTGGACAGCTGCAGACCATACCTGGCAGGGTGTGCAGTTCACTGTCTCTGGCCACGGACGCAAGAACTGTGCCTGACAGGGGTTTCACAATCACCACCAGGTATAAGCCACAATATGGTACTCTCTCCTGATGATGACATATGTCCGCTGGATCTGGGTCCCTCCTGGGACCGACCTGGGCCATGTGCACGTGGCCTGCTATGTTGTGGTGTGGACAACACCCCCCCTGCAGTGCTGGGGCTGGTACTGCCACTACTGGAGCACCTCTGACTTCTTGCACATCCACATTGACCTCCAGCTGTTGGTGTTGCTGGCCTACATCCACAACTCCCACCATATGCTCAAGCACAGACATTCCACGGTCGAGGATTACCACCCAACCGTCTAAGCAGGACCTCTGCAAAATAATGGTGGGCACCTTGCAAGATCACGGATTTTGTCAATAACAGCAGAATAAGTAGCCCTCTGCAGCCTCAGACCCTGTCTGGTATACTGTTCCATATGTGCCTGCACCTCCATGATGGCCTGAAACATGTGTCTGGTGACACCAGATGTGACACTTCTGCCAGGGTCATGATGACCAGAAGGCCTCCTATGAGCACCCCTGTACATCTGCCTGTGTGGTATCTTGCTGGGCATCTGTCTCTGGCTGCTGTGTCCAGACACATGTGCCATAGACACCACACTGTCTTGTCCCATGCCATTACCCACCAACTGTCCCTCATCTATGGCCACTGGGGATGGGGTATGTATAGGCAATGTGACTCTGTGTGGGGATGGGGTGGATAACAGTGGGATGTCAAACGATGGCACAGCTTCAGCCTCTGACAACTTTGCCTGTGCCTCAACACACCTATCATCATTGTCAGTGTCTGTATGGAAATTAACATCAGTTTGCCTGCAGGAGGGACCCTGACCCACCTTGCCATCTGTGAGGGGAAAACAAGAAACACACTTTAAGACCTGTACCTCATTGCTAAACTGTACACACACACACACACACACACACACACACACACACACACACACACACACACACACACACACACTTACAGGTGAGGTTGCACAAAGATATTATGCACAGACCTCTCATTGCCCATCTGTCAACATGCATGACATACGGCATTCAACAGCATGCACTGCAGCTATATTCAATCCCTGTTACCAACATTATACATCTCTGTGATGCATGGGTTGTGTTAGGTGATGCCCCTTCCCCTGGAACACACTGCACCCATGTACACAGTATTCCCGTGCACCTGTTCAGCAGCCTGGCATGTACTATGCACCATACCTCACAGGTGTACATGCCATTGCTAAATGTGTATATGTGTGTCAGTTTTGTTTGCTCTGCTGCTCACAGCCCCTGTGTGTTTGTCTGACACATACCTGGGATGATATGTGGACAGATGTCAATAGTTAATGCCTGATGTCTGATTTACAGATCTCATTATCAACGGTGCGTGTATGACCAATAAAATACAATTACACTGACAACCTCCAAACCTTACTGTGGCTATGAGGAGTGTACACACCCTTATTGACATGGTACCCTCTTCCCTGTTATGCCATGGGGCCACAATACTGCATATGTTAACATTACATGAACCTGATATGTGACATATGACCTGTGCAATCAAATGCAATATCAAACAAATGTGTTAGTTGTGCAGATGCTGATTGAGATGTATACAATCTGTGGGTGCATAAGTGTGCACACCCTTAACATGATGGTTTGTTGCACCAACTGTTAAGTGTACTACTGCAGTCACTATTCCTGGAAGCAGGTATACTAGCATGGGCCATCTGCACTTGCCAGTATTTGGTCACTCTGTCCTACAAATGTCCTCCAACTCTGAAAGATTGCAAGGTCAACTCGTGCGCATCCCTTGGAGGTCACACATTGCCTTCACTATTGCTGTGGAGTCAGGGTTATGTCTGCCACAATTCATGACCTTGACTTTGTGCAAATACAGCCATTCTTAGCGAGCTTTGGATGTCTGCTTCAGTTCACTGTTTTTTTTCAGGATGACATCCCTCCCCATCCTCAGCCTTTTTGCAGATGCTTGACAACTATGGGCTACACATGAGTGTCACTTTGCAGTGTCCCAAATTCAGAACACCATGTGTACCAGCCTAGTCCCTGCTAATGAATGGCAAACATACAGGTGTACACTGGCACCAGCAAGGTACATATGGGGATGGTGGGTCTGAGGTTGAGTGAGGTGTTGCTTGTGCAACACATGTATCTTAATTAATGCTGTCTGTAGGTTTCGAACTTGGTCTTTGTACACCATTACACATTGCAGCACATGCCTTTGGGGGACTTTTGATGTTATGCATGTGCTACCTGTAGAGGGCCCTGGCTGATGTTTCCTGTGGAACAATTGTCCCATCTTATTACTCTAACCCATGGGCCACACTTATGCAGAGTCCATGCAATTGTCGACACAGGTACTGCACAGCTGGTACTTGTTAGACATTTCTGTAACTCCCTCAGTGTTGCGTCATGTTACTAGACAGCCTCCATGACCAGTTTGCAACATGTGTCATCATCTGTCTTGGATGGCCATCTGTATATTCTACATTAATGTTGTCCCATACATCCTCGTCACATACATGACTGCACTGTTTGCCATGGTATATGCAATGGTGAAGTAAGGTTTCATGTCCCACTCCTGCATGCTACCTGTTGGGTATGGGATCCATTCCATGGCTTATAAGATGTGTGCAAGCCACGCATGCCTCTGTTGCAGATGAGTGGTCAAATTTGATGGACATACGTCTTGGACAGCAGACCATTTCTTGGTGTGACATTGAGGACCTGTACTTGCTGGAAGGTGCCTACTCATGAAGAGTGAATGCTGTCAGTATCTCAAAAGCTGCTTCCACAATATGTTAGTTAGAGTGTATACACACATATGCTTCCAGTGTTTGTTAAGGTATATATTCCCCATATTTGCTGTCCTAACATAGGATTCCATATTACACAGTCATTGCTCATGTTAGGACTACATTACAGGTTGTAAGGGTTGTGGAATGCAGTATTGTGATATGCCATTGTGTAGACCTGTAACAGTTGCCACTGTAATAGTGGTATACACACTGTTGTAGCACTGTATAAAGGTGATGTTTACGACATGTTTCTACTGTAGGCCATTTGTCCCACCATTATGTTCATCTCTGTGCAGACATCTTGCAATGACAGGTTGTCAGTTATATTGCAGGACTCTTACATACCCTTCAAATATGCCACCATGGTGACCACTGTGCTGCAGTGCAGTTAACAGCAACAATAAATGAGCATGTACAGCATGCATTATGGGTAGGTGTGTTAAATGTGTGCATGGCAAATACCATGGCCATAACATGGCCGGTGTATTGGCAAACCTGAACAAACAACACCATACTCACCAGCTACAGGCTGCTGCCCCAGAGGTATATCAGAGGGACCTACATAGTTTTGTGAAAGATGTGATGTCAGTAGCCACACCTGTGGCATTGGTACAGGGTGGGAGCAGCATTTCAGTACATCAACAGTGCAAATCCACAATACTACAGATTATGCACATCTATTTATTACTACAATGCAGCAACAGATTATATATATTTTATCTCACATATGCATGATTAAACTCTACAGATGCAGATGGATAAGCAACATTGGTCGACTGATGTGCCCTGGGGCCTTACCTGCATGCTCCTTGTCCATTGTGTGGGTAGCACCCACCTACACAATGTTATCTAGAGGGTCTTGTCTTTGCTGGCAGGCAGGTGCCCCAAGGCTGGCAAGGAGCTCCTTAGCATGTGTCGGAGGGGCTGGATGTCATGACCCCCCCCTCCCGTTGCTAGTTGGTCCCTCCTAATTGCATCAGCACGCTGACAGGTGTGGCGGAGTAGGTCAGTGCAATGATGCTGGACCTGCTCATAACTGCGGTTATGCAGGCCAACATCATTTATGCTGTGGATGAGCTCATTCCACAGGGCAGTCTTCTCCTGCAGATCATGGGCTGTACAGCCAAATAGGGTGTAGTAGTGCTGCACCAGGTGGTTTATTATAACCTAATTTTCCGGGGGGGGGGAATAGACTGGCAAACACTCCCTAAACATGGTGCCTGAAAGACATAAAGAGGAAAAAAGGTCTGAGGACCTCATACTGCAAGGATATAATAGTTGTTAATTCACATCTCTGTCTTCCCCCACTATATCTGCAACGATAATCTGAACACACAACTCAGTGGGTATATTTACAGCAAACTTACTGTTGGGACATATATCGTATTGTACAACAAAATATGCAATGTGTTTCTAGTCATGTTCCATGTGAAACACTATCATTGGTGGCCTGTTGCTAGCAATGTCACCTGCATGCCATTGTAAGGGCCACTATGGTTCCAAATATGCTTGTGTTCTGTTTACTATGTGACTGCTCCAAATCTGGTGTTTTGTGTTTATGGGGATATCTACGCATGCTGTTAGATGTAATCCTAGAATGTGTGGACTATTACTACCCACATATATATAACTGTGACACAGTAGCATGTTTGGGAAGCCAGTTCCCAACAAAACCCCCCCTCTCCCACCTCATCTGGCCATGTTACCAGGCCACAGCACATCTGGGACCCACCCTGGGACCTCATCATCTGCTGGTCCTGCATTACCTTCAGGTGGAACCACCTCGGGGGATGGTGTTCGTTCCCCCCCCAGGAGCACACACAGGATACTGTCACCTGAAGTCAGGTTCAGGGTCTGGTGCATAGGGAACTCCACAGAGACTTGGAGGATGTGCTACACCACCTTGAGGCCCTTGGTACACAATTACAGGGTCCACATGCTCCTACTGCTCAGCCCCCAGCCCAGGCACCTTCAGGGCCGTGAAGGTGCAGTTGTGACTGCCCATGGGTGGGGACCTTGGTCCCATTGTTTCCATTTGAGAGCTCATGGGCTTCCACATTCCAAACACCACTCCCCATCCAAGGTGATTACCCACCACATGTGTCATATATCGCCCCTGTATGCTGTCTTCCAACCCAACCTACCTCCCCAAATATACCTACTATCCTTCCCCAACATACCAATATCACCTTCACAAACAAGGGCAGTGTGTTTGTTCCCAACATGGATTTCACACCAGATATAACTGTCCGTTTTGCACCCGCTTACTACTAATATATATATATATATATATATATATATATATATATATATATATATATATGTGTGTGTGTGTGTGTGTATAGATATATGTGATGTTTTTTCACAGATATCGTGCAGCACTGTCGTTCAACAGTAGGGGAAATGTATTTATATATATATATGTATGTATATATATATATATATATATATATATATATATATACGTGTATATATACGTGTGTATATATATATATATATATATATATATATATATATATACACACACACACACACACACACACACATATGCATATATATATATATATGTGTGTGTGCATGTTTGTATATGTAGACATACACGTATATATATATATATATATATATATATATATATATATATGTATATATGTGTGTGTGTGTGTGTGTGTATGTATATGTATATATTTTGATTTATATATATATATGTGCGTGTGTCTGCATATCTGCAGACATACATGCATACATGTGTGTGTGTGTGTGTGTGTGTGTGTGTGTGTGTATATATATATATATATATATATATATATATATATGTATGTATGTATATGGAGTGCATTCAAACATCAGGTCCACACTCTTAACTCTCCTTCCTTCACAGCTGCACTGTTCTGCCTTGCTACAAAACAGACAGGTGTCACATGTGACATAGCCTAACATTAGAGGTGTATGTATAGAGACAGCTTGCAGGTAAGTCTGTTACAAACTCTGGCATTTGTGCATGATACATTTCACGTTAACATGACTGTCCTGCAGGTGGTGGGGTCTGAAACTCATGTGTCGTCATAACTTCATTACTTCCACCACCAGCTATTTGCCGCTGTAATATACATGTCTTGAGGTACAGAACACACACTATGATGGCTTACATCTTGTCATTCAGTGCTGATCTGCACAATTGACAGGTGTGGCCCACTGCCCACAGGGCCAGACGCTATGTCCATAGCGGTTGTTTATCAGGACATCATTACAACAGCAACTCTTGATAACACATATAAATCTTTCCACATCATTTATCCCATTATTACAGACCAAGTACTACATTCAGTTACATGCATATATGTTTCACATACCTGTTGTTGTATTGTCCTCTCTTCTAGGTACACTTTTATGTGTCCCTTGTGTTATATAGTTTTGTTTTGGTTTGGTTTGTAGTTTATTATTTTTTCTATTTCTCTCTCTCCCCACTACAGTGTTTGAGCTGCTTTGAATAGGTTGCAGCATGGATTTTGTAGGTGATGCTCATGATCAGGTGATGGCCTCTGCACCAGTCAGTGTTCACCACTTGCTAACTGCATGCAGCCAGCTGTGTAGTACTTCCAATTACCACTGCCATGGCAACCCACTACTATAAATTACTACATCATGTGAGCATTGTCCCTTTACCTTTCCTGTATGGAAGACATCCTACCTGTATGTGGGTAGCAGTGTTACAGACCGCAGGTAGCAATACCTCTTACAACAGGACTTAAAGACACAGGCCAACTACATATTTGTATAAGGTTCCAGACCTACAGATAGTGTGAGTATTGTTGTTATATGCATTGTATACCGCTAGTTTTACAGGGTTTGTGTGTACATGCTAGTTTTGGATGGAATGCAGTCTGTCTGCATAGCTCTCAACTGTGGGCCTATCCACATGATTGCCAGAGGATTGGCTGTTATGTTTTGTCTGTTCACCACACAGGTCTTGTCTCTGCTATATCAGTGGCATTTGTTCTTTTGAGTGCTATCAGTACATGGCTACATCCATTTGTGTTTCTGACTTCATATTCCTGAGTTAGGGTATGTTGCAACCAGTCCTGTAACACCAGCAACTTTCACAGTGTATAACAGCAATATTGCAAACATGGCTCTATGTTCCAGCCTCTGTCCTCCACCTATATACTAGGCTTTGTCCATATGGCATGTAGTAAGAGGATTTTAAGTAGTGGCTTATCATTATGTAGTGCTAACATACCTGCTATCATTCCAGTGATGTTGTGGACTCCCACACATATTGTGGGGTAGGGTCCATATATATGAGGGCTACAGCTGGACAAAACATGTGTGACCTTGTACAGTCTAGAGGTCAGTGTATGTAACACTGTTATATGCTCTTGTAAGTCATTCTGTGAGGGAAGGGTATGCACCACTTTTAATCTAGGCTGTTACAACATGTGAGGAATATCAATAGTAAGACACATGAAGGTATATGGTTGTATATTTTCATACATTTCACCATGGGAACAGTGGTGGGCATAGGCGGTCATCCAGCTCCATCTGGAGGACACTGCGCACCATTCCACAGACCTCCTCCCAGGTGACAACATCCTTACATGCCCACTTGCAGTGGGGGGTGATCCCCATCCCTGCAGTGGTTCCACCCAAGGGTGGTGCAGGACAAGCAGATGAGGGAGGTCTGGGTTGGTCTGGCCTGGTGCCTCGGCCAGGTGGGGTGGGAGAGGCGGATTCACTGAAATCTGCCTTTTCATATGTGCTATGGTGTGGCAATTAACATTGAATATTGGTTAGTCATGCACAACACATTACACATTAATTAGAATAGCATGCATGGATATTCCCATTTACCCAAAACAGTGCAATTATAACAGTGCCATAGCAAACAGAACCCATGCATATATGGAATGGCATTCAGGGTTGCAACAGCATGCCAGTTAGTGGTATGTCAGGCAGGCAATAATATGATTATTCAATATGGAATATTAGTATGCACACAGTTTAAACAATGATAAACCAAATGGAACAATGGTCCCAACAGTAGAGGTTTGTTTAGGAACATACCAATGTTGGTTTCAGTGTGATGGCTGGATCAGTTGAGTGGAGCGGGAAGGGAACAGATTCAACTGACAACTGCTATCAAGTATATTTGTCAGTACACTACTATTCACTTCTCTACATTCTGACATCACTTACTCTCTGCCTGGGCCATGGGGCTGCTACAGCACACCAACAGCTGTAGGTATCAACAGAGCAACTGTACCCTTATTTTAGTTAAACACATCAGACCTGTTTCTATACCAATTTTTTTACCTGAGGGCCTGTGCAGATGAACGGTGTGCACATTACTTTGCTGTTTCTGCACATATTTCAGATTCATATATTAGTTGCAGGCCCTGGGGTGTGTGTTGTGCCTTTCACATACATCTACTGTGACATTCTGTGTGTGCAGGTTTCTTGGCAACTGGGGAAACTATCCATTACAACGTGACACTTGAGGGGCTTGTCTGGGCCAGACTGCTGAGTGTGGATGTCTAGCTTGCATCTATTTGTAGGACTGGGGCTAAGCAACACAACAATTGTACACCTTTCATAGTTATACACATCATACTAGTGTTTATATTCAGATTTCTTTACCTGTGTGCCCTGTATGGAAAATGTATGTGTTGCAGTACATTATTTTTTCTATTCAGATTGCAGTTTACAACTGTACAACCAGACTGAGATTTTAGTGGTGGTCCCTGGATTCAAACCATGCTGTGTGTGCAAACTTGAACTACAGGCCTAGTCCTTATCAGACTAAGATACTGGGGAGGTGTTGTTTGTTGCTTGCAACATTTCTATCTAGTACATATTTTTGTGCACAGTACTTTTATTAAGACATATTGCATTATTTGTTTCCCATTTTCAGTACAAATTATGCATACACAACAGACATTGGTGTCACTGTGGTGTCACTGTTTGTGAAGCATGTGCACATTAGCTGGATTGCACATTTGACTGTTTTACAACGACATACTGCAATTTAGATTCCTAAGTACACAGTGTAGGTTTTAAGTCTGCACCTGTTAGCCTTATACATTTCTCAGTACATTCACAGCTACATACGGCTGAAATTGAAAGGTTAACACAAGACAATGCTGGCAGACAAACAAGTAAAACACATTCTGATAGGAATATGTACACTTGCTTTTTTCCAGTTATTTCACATGCCCATTCTAAAGTATGCAGACAAGTAGTGTTAAATCAGTTCACCACAGTTAAGGCATTCTGCAGGACATACAGATTTCTATTTATCGGGTACAAGTGAGATGACACACACCACCTTTATTAGTTTTGACATACATATCTGTGTACGACTCAGAACTCCACAATTACTATTCCTGCATGATCTGCAGAGGGGAATCCTTTTCATTTCTGTTACAGAAGCCCTGACATTGCACTTTGTTGGCAGGTTCACTCAGACACACTCATACATATTCTAATATTTCTCTCCTGCATATTGTACGTTGTTTGCTACTGATATCTGTATTACACAGCAGCTGGGAATACTCCATTGTAACACTGGCAGCCTGACACAGGCATTTATTCCTGAGTTTAACAGCACAATTATATATACAGGCAGTACTACCATTACTATAATTTTGATTTCTTACTGCTAATAGTAGTGGGTATTCTGTACTCACTATACTGCGGATGCAGCCGGACCAGTTGCTGGGCATGAACCTCCACATTCTGGGACCTCTCCACAGCAGCTGTATGGGGAGACATCACACATTAATCACACCTGCACAGTCACAAGTTTAACTTTTTCCATACTTAGAGATACATAAGACTGCATACTTACAGACAGGTGGGACATCCCGCGCTTGGGCTTCTTGGAACTACTGGTCCAAGAGTGCACCCCTCCCCCACTTCAGGTCGTTATGGTGATGACGTACCTGTTCACCATTCCGGGGTATGCCAGTGGCACTGGTGAGATCACAAGTGCAAGCTGGTCCCAGGCCTCCGCTTTCTGCAGCGAGTCCTGGTACTGGCCCTGCAGCAGCCTGTCATCATGATGTTTAACTAGGAGCCCAACCATGACCTTGGAATCCTGGATGCCTCAACATTGCGCTCGGAAGTGCACACCTTCACCAATGCCAGACATTTTGGTCCTGCTGTGTGCAATCCCAAATGGTTATGGCTGTATTCTCACCTGTGTGATTTAAATAGAGCAGTTTTCCCACACTTTTTCTTGATTGGCCAGTTTTAATATGCTGCACTAGGCTTAGCTCCACGCAAATCCACATAATGCTTACACCAGCTAAGCAGAGCTGAAAGCAGGTAAGCAATACTTACACTAGCAAAGCATTGGTTAAATCTATTTTTTTAAATTAAATTTATAAATTATTTTTTACATTTATATTTTACATATTCCCACCTCTACTGTGCTATATGTGAGCCATATGATTGACATCTATCATTCAAATTCCTTAAAGGTTTATTAAATAATTTGCCAGAGGGGGGATATGAACCAAGCATGTTCTACATGCTATACCATGTCAGTACCAATACGCTGCATCAGCTTGATGACGTTTTCTATCAGAGTAGCACTTGTCTATCATTTTCAGGATTTCAGCCAGGCTAAGCATAGCGGCATGCCGCACAAACAAGCTGCACGGCACTTAAACTTCAGATTTATTTCATGAAAAAATATATTATTACATTTTTTTATTTTGTATTCCTTTCCTCTTGCCCTACTGCTTCCATGCATGTAGGGCAAAAGTGCATACATTAGGGGGTGTGCACTTGAAGGCTGCTGCCTTCTAGGTGTTTGTGTTTTTTTTTTTTTTTTCGGTGTCCGCAGACACTGAAATGTTAGCTATTTACATTTCAGTGTCTGTGGACACTTGTTTACTATATAATATTAGAGCCAGGCTTTAATATTATATAGTTTGACACTCATCTGTGTCAGAAAGTGCCATACGGCACTTTCAGAGTGAAGGGGTCGTGTTTCAAGTGCAGGCACTGCTGACACATGCCCCTTGCGCTCACTCCTGGTTTGTGTCCATTTAGTTTAGATAGCAGCGCACCTTCATGCATATGCAAGGCTTGCCACTATCCTAAACGGACACGAACCACTCTGTGCTAGAACAGCCTTATTCTTGCACGGAGCTTCGTGAATCCAGTGGTCCATCCTAGTTGCAAGCATTTTATATCACAAACCATACTGACACGCTCCCAGTTGCAAACATTATACATCATGTATAATCTACCCAATCAGCTCATTTAAGTCCTGCCTTCTTTTAAACCTCATTCCTACCCTGTATGTATTATACACACAGTTCCCATTTTTTCTTACATAGTTTGCTCCTACCCTTTTCGAAATATCTCAGTTCCATTTGTTTTATCTCTGTTTCTATATTTCTTACTTCTAGTATAGTTGGTTTAGATTTTGACTTCCATTTTCTAGTAATTGCTTTTTTGGCAGCCACCATAATTAGACACATCAAAGCCTTACCATGTCTAGGCAATTCCGATTCTGCATTGTAGCTCAGAAAAATCATCCCCTCATCACACTAGTCTGCAAACTCAGCATCTCTGAAAGTGTATCCCGCAGGGAATTCTTAAAGTCTGCCAACTCACCACACTCCCAGAAACTATGTTCCCAATTACCTCTTTTTTTTCCCGTCATATCTCCAACATGTGCTGTCTGCCTGAGGAAAAATTCTCTGGAGTCTACTTGGGGTATAGCAATATTCATGTAAACATTTCCAAGCAAAAATCCTAAATATTCTAAATTTTGTTGCATATTTGGGAAACATACATATATCCTCCCATTGTTTCTTTGTGATTTGCTTATCCATTCTCTCTTCCCAATCCTTTCCAACCTCCTCTGATACTTATAGTTATCATGCAGTATTTTATATGCTGTACTAATTATTCCTTTTTTAATGGCAGTTTCTGTTCTAGATTCTACTAAAAACATTACAAGTACTGGTCTTTCATTTAGGACCCCCTATTTCTTTCTCTTTGCCTATACTCTGATATTCATCCTTGATAGGAAAACAATGCAATCTCTAACCTACAGTCCAAATAAATTCTTGGCATTTTCCCATTCTGTCATCTTTCCCTCTCTAGTTATTTGCTCTGAGTACCTTGGTTCCTTTGTCAGCTTTCTCAAATAAATTCTAGCCCCTGTTGCCTATTGTCTGTATCCCTCATTGCAGTCATCACTATTGACATAATCTCCTTTCTCCATTCCTTTGCTGTAATTCCCTCTTTCCCCAACCCACGAACAAGTTAAACCAAACAAATAGTATAGGGTACAGTATTAGTCAGGCCTGTTTTTAAAAACTACAGTTATCTGGCATCTGCCAATCCCCATGGGTGCCGGTTAAGTGAGAGTTTACCGTATTTGAAAATATTACTGCATGTAATATCACCACCACCATGACTGTATACTGGCACTATAGTTTCTGATGGAAAAGTAAAGATATATTTGAGTGCATCCCTAAGTAGGAGTCTCCTCTGTAGAATTTATGGCATTATTATTTATTTTCCTAATCTGAGTCATCTGAAACTGTAAGCAACACCACTGGAATGTTTTGTTCAGAATTAAATCTGTATTAAGCAAAAAAGCTAGGATTTTAATTACTAAAGATCAGCAGAAAATAGCTATTAACCAGAACAGTAAGAAAGGAATATTTTCTTTATTCAACATTTGTCATACTACTGCACTAATACTGTAGAAATTTAATACACATTGAGGCATCATATTTGCATAAAGCTGACAGCGTCAGTTGTTTGGTTTCTACATACATCTGTAAGGCCAAGAACATCAATGCACCATGAACAGAGAGCAAACAAACAACACATAAGTACAAACCATATGGCTTATTGAATTTATATATTTTCATGCCAACCAGCTTGCATTAGACTGGTGACAGCAATGACCTACTGATAGTATCTGGGTGAAAGAGCAGCTATGACATGGTGATGCTAAGTATGATATTTTCCTAGCCCCCCACACACACGCAGTTAGTGTTTCCTTAACAGTTACATCACTTTTTAGTACCAGCTGATCCTTATCATCATCATCATTACTGTGTGTTTGTTCTTACAGCTGATCTGAAGATGGTCCATCAGGAAAACAAATGTAAATAAATAATCTGTAGGCCCTTGTCAAGATAGGTGAAGGCTGCCAGCCTAGCCAGAAAGAATTTTGTAGATAATTCTGTCATTTGTAGATATTAATTTAAGCCACAGGCTTGTTCTCTTAAATGGGAAAAAATGCTGTTAAATGTGGAACTGCAAAAATGTAACAACAATGCACTCTGCTGTAACAAAGCTGATAAGTCAATTCTTTGATGGCAAAACTCGGAGCCAAGATGTCCAGATAAAGGCATTCTGCCTATTGTTTTGAGGCCAGAGTTAATGGGTAGAATTTGCATGTATGATTTCTTTTATTGCTCTGGTTCCTGACCAGCTGCAAGATCAAAAGGGCTATTAACCTCTGAGAGCCTGTTAGCCTGGGAATCAGAAAGAAAGGATGTAATCTGAAATGAATCAGTGGTACTGTGTTATCAATTTAAGGACAGAATGAATGAGAGTATTTGAGCATTTGTCTTGAGAAAGTCCAACTCACCACTCTGCCTGTGTCTATATGTAAGTAGGATTTCAGAACTGTGTTTTCTCTTAGATATAGCTAGGAAGTAGGAAGATTAGACAAGTTTGTTTTTCTGTGATGTCAGAACTTTTCTACTGCATTATTTTAAACATTTCTCTGTGATCTCTGAACTCTTGACTAGCACTGTGTAGTAAGAAGTATTGTCTTGTGTTTTTATTATTTATTATTAAATATTTTAAAACCTTTTAACTGTGGCTGTTTTGTGTAGAGATAATTTAAGCTCTAAGAGTACATTGCATGTATATAGTGATACTGTACCAAGTCACTCCAAATAGGTCTTGACTGGTTGCACTTACCATTTGGATAATAATATTGCACAGTATAATTGGACACCCTTTCATAAGGGCCTTTGAGTAGCAGATAAATATTAGCTGGGTGGTGTCAGTGATTTCTACTGTATTGTCTGGGTAAAAGGGGCGCAGCTGGAGAACCTGTGCCAGCCTTCTCCAGGAGTGTCTGTGTGGTTGTATAAACTCTTATCTCAAAGTGTGTGTGTATGTGTGTCAGCTACTTGGGCAGGGACATGAAGCACTGGTTGGACAGAGATGGTGCTGGAGGGTTTAGCTTGCCCACTAGGATGAGATCTGGACCCTATAGATGTGCCAGTGGGGAGTCTTATTGGGAACCTGTAGAGAAAGGGAGAAACTTACCCCAGACTGACTATGATCTCTATGTGCTCTTAAGGGAAATTGTACTTTACAGTGTGTGTATTTATTATCCTTTCCCTATATGGACGCCCCTCACTGGTATTAGTGGTGAGGATTAAGGCTCCTTGATTGCTGGGCCAGTGCACGGGTATCACATGTTAATTGTTTGGCAGTGGTGGGAAATTCACACCACATATTAATTAGCTGGCAAATACTAACTGGCTTGTAGTGGTGTGTGTGGGTAGAGTGAATTCATGTAGCTTGTGTACAGTAATCACTGAAGGTGTTTTGTACTCTAAATCAGCCACGCAGTGAATACTCAGAGTTCAGATCATAATTGTTTTATTTCTTTTGTTAGCTTAGTCAGGGAGAGCAGGGAGCATGTCAGCAGAGGATTACAGAAAGCTGACAAGGAGCCAGCTGGCTGAGATGTGCCAGACTAGGGGACTGGTGCATGGAAACTTGATTAAGGCAGACATGATTGCAGCTTTGGTCACAGCTGCATCAGAAAACAGCAACCAGGAGGATGATCAGACTGGCAGTGGAGATGTACCACCCTCAAAGAATGGACAGCTCAACCTTTCTGCAGAGGACTTAAAAATCCATCTGGAGCTAAAGAGACCTGAGTTGGAGGCCAGGCATTTGGAAATAAAAGCAGCTGAGAGACTGAGGTATCTAGAGAGTGAGGAAAATGAGAAACTATTATGCCTGGAAGCTGAGGAAAAGGAGTGGCAGTGGCAGCGTGAGAAGGAGATGCTGATCCTTCGCCAGACTCATGGAGGTAATGGGGAAGGGAGTAACTGGACCCCAGAAGCACAAAAGGTGAGTAAATTTCTTCTGCAGTTTAAAGAAGGGGATAATTTTGGTAGTTTCATTCATATGTTTGAGAGTGTATGTAAACCGTATGATGTTGACCAAAGGCTCTGGGTACAGTTCCTGACCCCCTTACTCATGGTAAAGCTGTAACTGTGTTGTCTAAAATGTCTGACGTTGACTGTTTTAATTATACTATGGTTAAGAACTGTTTGTTAGAATTGTGTAAGCTAACACCTGAAATGTATAGGAAATGGTTTCATGAGCATAGACACAAGGCAGGGGAAAATGTGTGTTAATATGTTGCTGAAGTGAGCACTTATTTTCATAGGTGGGTGAGTGGATGTCAGGTCGCCACTTTTGAAGGGCTGGCAGACCTTTTGGTGAGGGAACAAGCCCTTAGCACTTTGCCTGAGGACATGAGGATGTGGTTAGCTGATAGACAATGTGCTACTTTAGATGAGTTGGGGAAGAAGGGAGACATATACCTAGCAAGCAGGGCATCCCTGCACAGGAAAAGACCCCAAGTACTGCTCATGGGTCTAAAGGAACCCATGGTGGGAAGGACAGACTGCCCAACAGAATCTGCCAGTAGCAGGGGAAGCCACTAGTCCAGGTACATGTCCAGAACCTATGGTGAAATGTTTTGAATGCAACCAGTAGAGCCATGTGGCATACAGATGTCTACAGAGGCAAGGTGGGGAACAAAAGGTGAGAGAGCCAGTAAGTGGGGAAGACAAAATGCCAATAGTAGGTTGTCTTGAGACAACAGGGGTACCAAACTACCATCCTGCAGATGTCCTGATAGGGAAGGATTTAGATGAGGCAGTACCACGTGTTAATGCAGTTACATGCAGTCAGGCTTTGAGGCAAGCATGTGGGTCTGGTAGCCTGGGGCAGACCCAGACAGACTGCATACTTGCAGCCAGGACTGGTGAGGTGATTACTTCAGGGAGGGAGCTACTCTGTAGCGGTGAGACTGAAGGTGAGCCACGGCTGCTTGTGGGTACTGATGTTCCCTTGGACAGAGTGACTTCAAATGTAGAGGTTAGTAGTACTACCCAGGCTGACAGTGAGGCACCACTGTCAGTGGATGCTAGACTTCCTGTGGAAGGGGAACTGGGTAGGGTTACAAAGAGAGAGTTGAGACAGGCTTCCCTCTCAGACCCTACATTGCAAGGCCTGAGGCAGGTAGCTAGTAAGGCACCTGATTCTCAAGGGAAGGGGATTCTGTATACTGGGACAAAGGGTTACTGTACAGAGAGTGGACTCCTGAGGGAGGGCTAGAAGGTGAGAGGGTACAGCAGTTGGTAGTGCCTAGAGCCTATAGTCTGGCACTTCTAGCCATAGCCCATGATATTCCCTTTGCAGGTCATATGGACATAAAACATACAAAGAGACATATTATGCAGAACTTCTATTGGGCTGGAATTTCAAAAGATATAATAGGGTACTGCATGACCTGTGAGCAGTGCCCAAAGGTAGGCAAGGCAAGAGACAAGGTGAGAGCTCCTTTGATGCCTTGGCTTGTGATTGGGGAGCCATTTCAAAGGGAAGCTATGGATATTATGGGGCCTCTGAGTACCCCACGTTCCACAGGGAAAAAGTATATCCTAGTGGCAGTGGATTATGCTACACAATACCCTGAGGTTGTGGCTCTCTCCTTGATTGAGGCAGAAAAAGTGGGAAATGCTTTGTTAGCGATCTTCAGCAGGGTAGGTTTCCCAAAAGAAATACTGACTGACAGAGGTGCCAATTTCATGTCAGACATGTTGGCTTGTCTGTGGAAGTACTGAGGGTTGAAGCACATGAAGACCACCCCCTACCATCCCCAGACTAATGGTCTTGTTGAGAGGTTAAACTCTACAATCAAGTCCATGCTTCGGGCATTTGCAGATCAGTTTAAGAGGGAGTGGGACAAATATTTGCCCCATCTGTTGTTTGCTTACAGAGACATTCCCCAAGAATCCACAGGTGTTTCGCCCTTTGAGTTGTGTATGGGCATAGGGTGAGAGGACCTCTTGATTTAATTTGAGAGGAGTGGGAAAGTGAGTGTGAACCTCACAAGGAGTCTGTTGTGGCATATGTCCTAAACTTCAGGACAAGACTCAGGGAACTCATGAACTTGGCCCAGGAGAACTTGGCAGAAGCCCAACAACAGAAAAAGGTGTGGTATGACAGGAATGCTCAAGCTAGAGAGTATGATGTGGGGCAGCAGGTAATGGTTCTCATTCCTGTTAGAGACAACAAGCTGAAAGCAGCTTCGGCGGGACCCAACAAGGTGGTAAGAAAGGTAAGTGATGTTAACTACATGGTAGAACTGCTAGGCAGGAGGCAGGGGTACAAATTGTACCATGTTAACATGATGAAAACTTACCATGATAGGGAGGCCCTTGTGCTGAGCATTTGCAGTGGATTGCAGAAGGAATTTGAGGGAAATCTGTTGACTGATCTCCTCAGCGAGGCTCGGACTGACACCTCAATGGAATGGGTAGCAATGTCCCAGCAGCTATCTCCTACCCATGTTCGAGAAATCCGAGCAGTGTTACAGGAGTTTGGGGGCATGTTCACTTAGAAACCAGGGTACACCCACCTGGTGCAACATCAGGTGGATACAGGACCCCAAAGGCGTATTAGGCAGGCCCCTTATTGCTTGCCTAAGAGAGTAAAACAGACTCTGAGGGAGGAGATACAGGAGATGCTGGAACTAGGGGTGATTCAAGAGTCAAACAGTCCCTGGACCTCCCTAGTAGTGCTGATGCCAAAGAAAGATGGCAGCACTAGGTTCTGTGTGGACTATAGGAAATTAAATAGTCACACAGAGTCAGATGCTTATCCCATGCCTAGGACAGATGAGGCACTAGAGCAGCTGGGTGCGGTTAAGTATCTTGCAACCACTGATCTTACTAAGGGTTCCTGGCAGGTGCCCTTGACTCCCAGGGCTAAAGAGAAGTCAGACTTTGTGACTCCTTTTGGCTTGTATAAGTTCACAAAGATGCCCTTTGGGATGAAAAATGCCCCAGCGACTTTCCAGATGCTGGTAGATTATATCCTAGCAGGAGCAGGAGGGTTTGCCCTTGCTTACCTAGATGATATTGCCATCTACAGCCATTCCTGGCAAGAGCACCTTTAGCATGTCAGGGAGGTGCTGCGCAGACTACAGAGGGCAGGGTTGACCATTAACCTCAGCAAATGTCAGGTGGGTATGGCAGAGGTCTCCTGTCTGGGACATAGAGTGGGGAGTGGTGACATCAGGCCAGAACCTGCTAAAGTAGAAGCCATTCAGGCATGGCTGCACCTGTTACCAAAAAGCAGTTGAGGGCATTCTTAGGCACAGCAGGGTACTATAGAAAGTTCGTCCCCAGTTATAGTACCATATCTGCTCCCCTCACAGACCTGACAAGGAAGAATAGGCCAGAAAGGGTAGTATGGACCCCAGCATGTCAGCAGGCATTCCAGGAGCTTAAGGAAGCTTTGGGAGGACCCCCTGTGTTAGCCAGTCCAGAGTACAGCAAGGATATTGTTGTGCAGGTGGATGTTTCAAACCATGGAGTGGGGGCTGTACTTAGGCAGATTTCTTTAGAGGGGGAAGAGCACCCAGTGGTTTATCTTAGTTGTAGTCCCTCCCAATCCAGGGAGGAATACTATGCTGCTGTAGAAAAGGAATGTCTAGCCATAGTGTGGGAACTGCAGAAACTTGAGCCTTATCTGTATGGAAGAAAAGTCACTGTAGTGACAGATCACAGCCCCCTAAAATGGTTACACAGAGCCAGCCAGCAAAATGCCAAGTTGCTAAGATGAAGCCTAGGGTTGCAAGCATATGATATGTCAGTGCAGCACAGAAATGGGATTAGCAATGCCAACGCAGATGGGCTCTCAAGACAGGGAATGGGGGTAAGGTTTACTCAGATAGACTTAACCCTCTCAAGCAATGTTTCTAAAGGGTCACTTGAAAAATTAGCTTGAGTTCCTCAGGGGGGGAGATGTGTGAAGATAGGTGAATGCTGCCAGCCTAGCCAGACAGAATTTTGTAGATAATTCTGTCATTTGTAAATATTAATATAAGCCACATGCTTGTTATCTTAAATGGGAAAAAATGATGTTAAATGTGGAACTGCAAAAATGTAACAACACTGCTGTAACAAAGCTGATAAGTCAATTCTTTGATGTCGAAACTCAGAGCCGAGATGGCTAGATAAAGGCATTCTGCCTATTGTTTTGAGGCCAGAGTTAATGGGTAGAATTTGCATGTATGATTTCTTTTATTGCTGTAGTTCTTAACCAGCTGCAAGATCAAAAGGGCTACTAACCGCTGAGAGTCTATTAGCCTGGGAACCAGAAAGAAATGATGTAATCTGAAATGAATCAGTGATACTGTGTTATCAATTTAAGGACAGAAAGAATGAGAGCATTTGAGCATTTATATTGAAAACATCCAACTCACCACTCTGTCTGCATCTATATGTAAGTAGGATTTTAGAACTGTGTTTTCTCTTAGATATAGCTAGGAAGTAGGAAGATTAGATTAGTTTGTTTTTTTGTGATGTCAGAATTTTTCTACTGTATTATTTTAAACATTTCTCTGTGATCTCTGAACTCTTGACTAGCACTGTGTAGTAAGAAGTATTGTCTTGTGTTTTTATTATTTATTATTAAATATTTTAAAACCTTTCAACTGTGGCTGTTTTGTTTAGAGATAATTTAAGCTCTAAGAGTACATTGCACAGATATAATGATACTGTACCAAGTCACTCCAAATAAGTCTTGACTGTTTGGTTGCACCTACCATTTGGATAGTAATATTGCACAGTATAATTGGCCTCCCTTTCATAAGGGCCTTTGAGTAGCTGATAAATATTGGCTGGGTGGTGGCAGTGGTTTCTGCCGTATAGTCTTGGTAAAAGGGGAACGGCTGGAAAACCTATGCCAGCCTTCCCCAGGAGTGTCTGTGTGATTGTATAAACTCTTATCTCAAAGTGTGTGTGTGTCAGCTACTTGGGCAGGGACACGAAGCACTGGTTGGACAGAAAGGGTGCTGGAGGTTTTTGCTTACCTACTAGGCTGAGATCTGGACCCTATAGCTGTGCCAGTGGGGAGTCTTATTGGGGACCTGGAGAGAAAGGGAGAATCCAGCCTCAGACTGACTGTGATCTCTGGGGGCTCTTAAGGGAAATTGTACTTTACTATTTGTGTATTTATTATCCTTTCCCTATATGGACACCCCTCACTGGTGTTAGTGGAGAGGATTGAAGCTCCTTGATTGCTGGGCCAGTGCACAGGCGTCACAGCCCTATACAAAAAGTTAACTTTGCACATTATTGTAATATATGCAAAGACACAAGTTTCTTCATGTTATGCTTTTGGTTTGCTGATTACGTTTTGTGTGTATTGCATTTAAATAATTTATGTAGAATCACATTTGTGTCTTGCTGTTTCCTGACAGTTTTGCTGTATTATTATAAAATAACCCAGCTAAAGTCTCAAACATCTTGCAAAATACTCCTTAGCAAAAAAAGATTCAAAAGTAGCACAAAGTATCATATTCCTTGGTGGGGGGGGGGGGGGTCAGTCTAGACACACAATACATATGTCGTTAGTCATCAAAAGTACACAACAATAAAAAAAAGGGTGCAACTAATAGGGAATGAACAGAATACTATTCTGATGGCTTATAAGCCCTGTCATTTATTGAGTATATTGACATGATTTATCAGGATATAAGCTAATTTTTCAGTGCATCATATTTTGTCTTGTATTTTCGTACTTGAAATATTTCTCTGGAGTTTTGTTACAGCATATTGAAAAGTTTTCCATATTTTTGAAACACAGCTGATAGTGATTGGTGTTTTGAGTAGCATTAAGAAGTAGTACAGTATGGTAGTTGAAGTCTCATTATGCAAAAAGGGGTTTGAATCCTATCATCTCCAACACTTGTGTACTAGGTGACCCTAAGCAGGTCATTTAATTTTCTTGTATTCCTATTTCTCTCCTGGAAGAAAGAATCATCCATGGATAATTTTGGGCCTATCTAGTGCAATAGACTAATTTAAAATTAAGTACTGCTTTTATTTAGACTTGAGCAGTATGTCTCATCTATTTTGTTTAGCAAAACTCTAGAATATACTTTTTTTTTGAGTTTCCACAACATTTTGAAGGAAAAATAATAATCTGCTGTTTATTTTCAGTTACTGTGGGATGTTGGACTTAAGCATTACTGTGTATACAAGCTGTTGACAAGACAGTAAGTTATGTGGACATATGATTTTTACTGACTTCTTGCTTCTATTTTTAGAGTATGCGTAGAGGCACCATTGTTTGATGGCATCCTTTTTCAGGCTGACTGTCTTGTACACAAACATGAGATGATGAATAATGACAATGTCCGCCACGAGAAACAGGTCATGCATGTTCAAAGTATCTCACATTGGGCACCTGCGAACATAGGTCCTTACAGTCAAGCTGTCAAGGTAAACAAATTGTAATTGTTTTTCTTGCAGGCAGCAGGCTGCACCTGTGCTTGTTAACCTTTTCTCTTACCAGACATTTCTGGAGAGCTAGTCTTAGTCTTATGAGCAGTGGCTTTGACCATACTTGTCCAGTTAGCAACTATATTAAGTAATAATGAAAATGTATTAAATAAATGAAATAATACACATTTCTGTCTTAACTGTTTCTACTTGACTTTGTCTTAGTATTTTGTTTTTTCTATTCATAACAATATGTCCTGTACTTCAGTAGCATTTCTTGTTAGTTGTAACTCTTACACATGTCAGAAAGAATAGTCATCATTACAATGCAGATTAAATTAGCTTCTTTCTTTGGCAACTTAAAAATTTCAAAAAGGCATATTAAAGGAGTGTGACGATCCTTCGTGGTTAAATATGCATTTTATACACCAGTTGTTTTATTGAATTTCTTTTCCATCATTAACATTAGCAGCAGCTTTCTGGCTCAGTGGTGTTATTCCCTGACAGTGACTGAAATAACCTGGGATTGACTGCTGACCCTGGAACTGGAGGGCCAATGACAGAGGGTGAAAGTCTGAGGCTGACACTGACCTCTCCCATGGGGGGGGGGGGGCTGTTCCAACTCACAACAGTTCCAACACCTGCTGAAAAGAGAGGTGCACTGCACAAAGTGAACATAGTAGTGAACACAGTTACACATATGAAGAAGTGTGCACACCCTTTGGGGGAAGCATTGTAAGCCCTTGTGAAAGGAAGTATGCATACTAGCTGACAGAAGTAGGTTTAGGAACTACATTGTAGAATGCCCTAATGAAGTTTCCCAGCCTGGGTAGAATTAGCTTCTCATTTTCTAAGCAGGTGTTATCAGTCTGGGGCTGTCATGTCAGACCCTCAAGGCACTGGTATGAAAGTGCCCTTAAATGCAAGTTTAATGGTCAAAGCACTAGACCAAAACCAAATATAGAAATCAGCCCTTTGCTAATCACAGTTTTTCATAGTATGTGCAGTTTTGTTACTGTCAGCAGAGCTAGATTAACATTTTTGACCAGGAGTTTATACTCTGGAAAGTCATTACTAGCCAGTTCTATTACCAGCCCTAGCGTGGTTTGATGCAATAGTATTAGCACATTGTCAGTGTTAATATGTGATGTGACTATTTAAGTGTTAAAACTAGGTCATATCTAGAATGAAAGAACCCACTTTGAAGAAAATGTGGGAAAAAGTGACAACAACTTAATATGGAATCTTTCACATAGACCTTTAGACAGGTATGAGTTAGAAGTCCTAAACAAAGGACTTTCGTTCATACCTACTACCAATAGTAACATGATAGACACCATTCTAGATATTAAATTGTTTGCTCGTAATTTGCAATTAAAATTGCTCTTTAATAATGGTGCTAGCAATACACGACTTGTACAATTTCATAAACCTAATGTATTTGTTCCTAGTTTACATCCATTAGTGGATGTCTTTTGCAAAATGGTTGTAGAGGATATCTACTCAACATCAAAGAAACCTTTTGTTTATTCCAAGATGGGTAATTTAACTTTTAGACAGAAAAAGGCACTAAATAATCTTAAGAACGATAGAAACATTTCAATCAGACCAGCTGATAAAGGTGGCCCAGTAGTGGTGTTAGACAGAGAAGTATATAATAGTTATATGAAGGAAATGCTGAGTGACTTTACTTTTTATATACCTATAGTCTTGCATGTTGTACAAGAACATGTTCTTAGGGTGTATAATACATTGGATGATGTGGTACAATTACATCTGAAATGTACAATTTTCTATGGATTGAAAATCCATCAATTCGAACCATACAAGGATTACCCAAAGTACATAAAGATCCCATACATCCACCAATGTAGCAGGCAGAGGTTGGGTTACCGAACCCTGTCAGTGTTTGTATAAAATGCTAAGACCAGTAGTAGATCTAAATCCATTTATTCTTAGGGATTCCAAACAGTTTCTGTTGGACCTGTATAAGGAAACCGCCAATCTTCTTGATACTCTCCCTTACCTGCTTGTTACAACGGATGTTAAATCTCTTTTTACTAATATTCCTAACCAACTAGGTATAGTTAGTATTCAGCAGTACTTGTCACACTACACTGATATAGTAGCCATCAAGATAGACTTGATCTGCCTGTTATTAGAGACAGTGTTAGAAAACAATATTTTCTTTTTTAATGATGAATTGTTCCTTCAAAAGGATGGCGTAGCTATGGGCACATCTTGTACCCATAGCTACGCCAACCTAGTCATGGCTATGTGTTAAAAGCAGAAGTTTTTTCCTTCGCCCTTTTACAAGAAACATGTCATATTTATAGACGTTTTGTGTATGATTTGTTTCTTCTTTGGAATGGTAGTGAGGATGAGTTGTATAGTTTCTTTGAAGAAATCAATTCATTTACAAGTTTTTTGAAATTTACTTTGACAGTCTCAACTTGTACTATCCCCTTCTTGGATGTTCATATTGAACGCCTTAGCAATGGTAAACTTAACACAGGTGTATACAGAAAACCTTGCTATAAAAATACATTATTACACAGGGAAAATATGCCTCCTAGATATGTCTTTACCAATATTATTAAAGGTCATGCAATCCGGGCATCTAGGTTAAACCCTATGCCAGGTAGTTTTAAGGCGGAATTGGTAACCCTCCACAAAAGATTATTAACAAAGAAATAGAAAGAAGATGACATTTCTATAGGTTTTCAGTGTATAGAGAATTTTAGATTAGATAGGGCATGCCCTTATTTTTCAGAGCAGGGCAATGGATATTATACTACAGAAAGCAACGCCACCAACGTTAATGTACCAATACAAAAAAATCTCATTATTCTACACACATGATTTCTACCAAATAAGAGACATCTTGTGTAAGCATTGGAATGTTTTAATAGTTGACCCGAATATTAGGGAAATTGTGGGTGAATACCCACAATTTTTATTTAAAAACAAGATGAATTTACATAGACTCTTATGTTATACTAATGCTACTTCATTCCATGCAAATAGAAGTCATTTTGGCACCAAACCATGTAATAAGTGTAATTTTTGCACATTTATATGTGAATCTAACATGTTTATACATCCCAATACATCTAAATGTTTTAGCTTTGATGTCAGTGCTAGTTGTGATATGGAACATGTAGTTTATCTCGCTTTATGCTCTTCCTGCCCTGCCTTCTATGTCGGTAAAACTGATAGAAGGCTTAAGGACAGGGTGAGGGAGCATTTATATCAGATCCGTATTCGATCAAACACCAATGCTTTATCTAAACATGTTTTAGAAACCAACAATTCACATGCTTTTAAGTTTTTAGTTTTATATATTAATACACCTAGTTTGAGGGGAGGGGACCTAAGGAATTATACCGAAAGAAATGAAACTAACTGGATTATCAGACTGCAAGCACATATTCACCCTGGTCTTAATGATAAGGTCCCTTAAAGACCAGCTCTTAAAAACAGAAGGTTTCATTTTGAATAGTTTTTTAAACATTTTTAATTTTTTATATAATAAATTGTCTTATTGATGGATTAATTAAAGATATTATTTATGTAATATCTTTAGGATGCTTGAGTGATGTCCATTTTTATGCAGTTATAATGCTTTAAATATTTTGTCTTTACTTCTTGTATGGGTGTATTATAATACTATTTTATTGTTCACTTTAAATGTATATGGTTTAATTATGATGGCATCATTAGGCTTAATTAATAATTGAAGGTGTACCTGAATGTATATAAGGTGTGTCTTGAACTGCTTTATACTCTTATGGTTTGAAGAAGCCACTTTGGCGAAAGTGCTTACCAGATATCTGCTAATAAAAGATTTGGTTTTAAAGAAGTTAACAGCATCTTGCTTCATTGGTTTGGATTATTCTTATATTCCTGGTCTGAAGAGACTTGTTGTATGCTGTTTGGTGTGATTTATATGACTTTGGTCTGAAGAGACTCCTTGTATGCTGCTTGCTGTTCTCTGCATGGTTTTGCACCTGAGCAGTTTTCTTTATTTTTATGATTTTATTTCTGTGCTTTCTGCTCAGGAGCGTACATTTTCCTGTGGTATTAATTGGTATTTGGATTATAGCATTTTAAGTGATATATTTTATATAAATGGTCAGTCACCGTGCTGTACTGCAGAATTCTTAGTATGTGGATTGTATAATGCATATGCAGTACTACTGACAGGACGTTATAGCAGAAAACTAAGAGAAAGCAGCACAGATTGGGAGTGGCACATTTGATTTTAAAGCATTATCGATAGAAAAGAATGGTTGCATTTTAAGTGTCTGCACCAGGAATCATTTTAATACCCACTGTTTTACATATATTGAGTGATCTAGAAAATGCATAACATGTCAAATGTTTGTTACTTAGATTGTAGGAACACAAATCAATATAAGGCAAACAGTCCTAGGATAGTAAGATACCTGGTCATATACACTTTTAAAACGGCACACTTAAAAGTTCTTGCCATCAAGTAATGAATATTTCCCACTTCCCAAATCAAGCAGGACCATACATAACCCTGGTGTAAATTTGTGCCTACCTGTGTAGTATGTACAGTTAGCCTTAAAGGTAGCCAGAGTGATACTTTGTTTGACCTGTAGTGCCAATGTATTACATCAGTGGGAATATGTTGAGTTAGTAATCTATCCAACAAATCTTATTTATTTATTGTTGTATATTAAGTTTCATGTTTGTAGAGTCATTGTTCTGATTATTAAAAAAAAAAAAAAAGCCAAATAAGATTGGTCTTTCATGGCTGAAAAAGCTAAATACAGGTCACCTTGAAGCAGCCAGTAGGGTACTGAATATAAGCAATCCATTACAGATGTTCCTATAACAGAATCAATACTGTAATATTTTTCTATGTCATTAATTATTCTAATGCATCCTGCCCTTACAGCCTAATGTGTAGGAAGTTGTCAAGACTATTTACTATCAATTAATCATGATAAAACAACCTGTTTTGAATGAGTAAATAGACAAAAATGGAAAAATAAAGAATAGATCAATAAACTCCTTAAACAAACTACTATAGAAATGGAGCATATTGGAAGCAGAAAACCTAGTCAAAGAACATGAGCACAATGCAAAGAGAATAGTCTAACTACTGTTTGAAACCAGTTCCTTCAGATCACCATTGTGATTACTTTAGCATTAGGGTTCTATCTGACCAGGATCTGCAGCTTCATCTTTCTGTCATATGACCTGGACTAACATGCAGACCAATGAGAAGACAGAAAGTGCAATTAAACTTTATCTCTAAAAGGAGCTGCTGGAGTGCAGAAAAAAATCAGTCTCTGTTGATTCAACTTTTTGGAATCTGTAAGATGAAGATCAGCAGGACCATCTTCGGAAAGCTGTTGAATGAAATGGACCAGAAGTTGGTGAGACTGGTTCCACATCGAAGTCAGTGTCATAATATGTCCCTGAAGCAGTAAGCTGAAAAATCGAAATCCTTTGATAATACATAAGAATTATTCTCAGGTGCTTCTAACCCTTCAGTAATCCAGATGCTTTAACACCCCAAGAACAAAAAGTCCTGGTGGCACAACATTGAGCTGATGTGGAAGATAAATTCTTATAGGTATATCCTCACATAGCAGTTTGAAAAGTAGATGAGGAGAAAGCTACAGTTTTTTCATGTACCCATTACCTGTTTAATGAAATTAGTAACCTTGAAAGCAACTGGGCAGTTTGATACTTAGGGTCTAAAACTGATAGCAACTCTCCACCCCCCTTGCAATCTTTATCTTTTTAGGGCATTGGGTAGTGGATACACTGGTTGAATGGACACTGCAGCAACCAAATAAAGACTTACATTTTCATCCAGCCATATCCATGTTACGAATATCCAAGGTCCGTTCTGTGCAGTAAGTCAGATGTAATCCTGGGCTTGTTGTTGTTGAGTGGCACATTTATATCCATCCCTGCATAGTGCCATTGAAGAGTGCGTCCTAGGAACCCTCCTGGCATGGCCAACAGTAGTCCTTGTACTGTGCAGAGATCACATGGTTGAAAATCTATATGTTGATTCAGCACAGGATGCTGGGAAGTAATCACCACATGCACCTCAGCGGTACTCCCCGGACGATGCACAAAGGCCCACCATCAGCATTCACCCCTCTTTTTACATCATGTACAATGATTCCAACAGGTCCCACAGACCCAAACAGGGAACTGGGATGGACAGAAAGCATGAATTAAAAAAAGAAGGTCCTATACATAATAATAGACCCCAGAAAAATCAGGAATAATAAACACAAATACAGTAATATCAGAAAACAGATAAAAGCAGCACATCGCAAGATATATCCGGGCATCAAATATCAACATTCCCAATTGGAACTTAAGAAGCCTGCTTAGCTTTTAGATCTTAATATTAATTAGCACTCTTCATGAAGCAGTAGCTTTAAGAGACCAGTGGCACTTAGACCACCAGTGGCACCAGCACCTGGTAAAAGATACCTCCACAAAAGCTTCAAGTCAAGCAGGGGACTGATAAACAGCAGATACCACGTACATAATACAATCAGAATTTAGGGAAATTATGGAATGCCATCCAAGAGGACAGTGTTGCTGAAACTGTATAAATAGATCCATTGAGGACAGTCCATTTAAAACTATATGGACTACACCATAAACAGATCAGACCAGCTTTCTAGTATTCCCTAAAATAGGGAATATAAAACAATGATGACTTGTCAGTTAAAATAAATGATATTACCCCTAATAAAACTTAGTTAATTTGATTTGAAAAGGGTCAAATAAAGTTTAAATCTCAACTCTGAGTCGAATATTGCTGGGGTTGGGGGCTGGCATAATGATTAAGGTGTTTATCTGTCCGTTAGGAAATACAGGGTTTGATTCACATCAAGGGAAAATTGGTTCGATTTAAAATGGTCCATAAGGGCTGCTAAGTCTAGTACTTACCGATTAACCTATAAACATATGAATACTGAACCAGATTAAAGCATCAATTGGAGTAAATGTGGTGCCATTACAACACTGAGTAGACAGACATGAGCACAGATGACATAACAGACCTAAGACAACCACAGAGCCAATAGAAAGTTCCATAGTGAATTCTAAATAACCCATAGAGGAAACTGGTAATGTTAAAGACAAGTCAGTAGTAACTTAAGACACAGGACAATAAATAGAGCTAAACTGACAGCAAAAAAGCTAAAGCAAAAGCTGATCAGTTAAACTGGAAAAAATAATTGTTACATAATAAAATAAAATAATAATAAAATGTCCAAGTAGCTTTGTGTAAAAAGATGGCAGCAAAGCAGTGCTGAATCTAACATCAGAAGGTTCTGGGGATGCCTGGTAAAGGGATTTCTGTTGAAAGTCTGAGGACCACAGCTAGTCCTAAGAACTGTGAGACTGAAAGTGATAGTTGTGGACATATATACAAAGTCCAAGATTGTGACACTTTGGAGTATTCACCGAAGTCCCCAAACTCAGCAAGTACGGCAAGGGCAAGGCACCAAAAGGGAAATTCCAAAGTCAAAGGAATAACGTAATAAGGAGGAGACCTGAGATACATAATCTAATCATTCCTTTCATGAGACTGAAAGCAACAGGAAGGCTTGGTATTTGTAGCAGCACAATAAATGACTTTATGCACACTACTTTGGGCTGGCATTTTTCTTTTTTGACTTTGGAGTATTCCCCTTACTTTGAGATACAATTTTGTTAACATTACTACATATAAGCGAAGTGATGTGAACATGCAAGAGAGCCTCTTGCAAAAAATACTGTAATGGCATTACAGTGAGTTTCGTAACTCACTCTAAGACAGGAACTTTATTTTTCTGATTTGAGGAACTTGTAAATGTTAGACTTATACTTCTAGCTGAGAGTCAGTTAAAGAGTGGCAGATATGAAGGAAATGCAGAGAAGGAAAAAAAATACAACAAACTCTGCCATTCTGAGCAACTGCAAGGATAAATACAACTTAAAGCATAAGTAATTCTGATGCAAGATAATCGAACAGCAGCCAAGCATCAAAGGAGGAAACTCCAGAATCAGATCCCAAATGTGGTTAAGGATCCAGACATCCAAATAGCTGCCAGTTTTGTCTGTTATTGACAAAATCCCAAGCTTTAGAGATATAATGCAAACACGGACAAATGCCACAATGAATAACAGAGCAAGTGGTGAACCTCAGCAAATTCTGAAACAGGCTGCAGACTCCAGAACCAATGTAAAAAAGGTAGGCCAGTGTGAAAAATAAGGTATTTACTAAAATTATGCTTAGGGTATCCTGCAGGCTTAGCCACTGCACAGTTAAAACAAATAACTGGATGCCAATATAGAGATTAAGCAGCCAGACAGCATCCTTTTGCCAGGGTTCATGTTTTGTAAGCTGAGTTATTTTCCCCTTGCAGCCTTTCATTTGCTAGAGTTTGGCACTGACTGCTTTAACTTCAATACGGTAGACACACTGGTTGCTAGTGGCTATCTGTACAAGGCAGCATGTCTCAGACTGTTTTCTTTCCATAAGGATGCCTGTCTGGCTTCTGTGAATGCTTTCTTTAGGATTAAGCTCCTTTTTGGACTGTGAGTGTAGCATGTGTCTTGAAAAATAGACACATTCTAACCCCCTTTTAGTGAGAGGTAGTCTGATTTCATCCAATGCAAACACAAACTTGTCCACTGCCAAGTCAGATTCACAGCTCACATGTACATCCATAGACACCATAAAACATCATACACAACCGTGCCATCAGACAAAACCTACATTGTTAAAAAACGTATTGATCAATACTGTTTTATACTAGGAGAAAAATGAGCCACCCCCTAGTAATTCTAATTCTGAAGTTCCCATTACCATACAAGAAACTGGATGTTAACCCTCAAACCTCTCATAAATTAAAGTGCAGTTTCACACTGCTAGGCATTTGTGCACCTTATCTGTTGCTTTACTGGTCTCACATCAGTAAAATTCAGACTGCCAGTGGTTGCACTTTTACATGCTTCCTGATCATGGATGGCCTCCAAAGAGGAATAAAGATACATCCATTGTTGAAGGTATAGAAGTAGATACTCTCCCATCTGCTTTCTCTGTACCTTCTTAGTAATTTAGCAGAAAGAAAATGCCCAAGTGCCAAGGGAGACATATCATACACTGGTCCAGCTTGGCCTTCCTGTACTGAAGTGAAGTGTCCTAAGAAACTCAACATCCCTCAGTAGCCCTGTCTCCCTTAGGCCACTCTGGTCTAAAAAGCCATCACCTGGAACAAGTGTTCACTAGTTATCATCCAGAATGGTTATGTTGTCATGTTGATCAAGTTAACCTTGCCTCCTCTTCTGCTGACAGTTTATTCAGGGGAGCTACTCTTGCATATTCTATGTCACTCATTGCTAACTGAGCCTTTGAGAGTGCTGTATTAGGGGGAACAGGGCAGTAGGTTCTACTTCCAGCTTTTCATGACCCATTACAAGTTTGAGGGTGTCTCATCCACTTCTGAATTTAGGCTACTTCAACTGTCACTTCAGTTATGTGAAGTTCTACAAAGTCACTTGTTGCGCCATGCTGACTGACAGGCTTTTTGATGTTATTGATTGACATGATAGATGCCTGCTATCACTTCAGCATCTGAAAGCCACACAGGATGTTTCTGCACTTTGTACTGGATGGGCACCACCTTTAGTACATGGAACTGCTGACTGGGCACCTATGGTATTTACCTGTACATTGGCTATAGTAATAGAGACCTTCCAGCATTGCAGCCTTATTGTGTGCCTTATCTGTATGTCTGGTTGCTGCTTGCTCCATTCAGGAATTCATGCTGGTGTTCCTAACATGTATCTTTTTCTTTGCTGCAGTTTTTGTGCTTTCTTGCGGTGCAAACCCTTATTCAAGCAGGGAAAAAAAAAACGGGGATCGTGAGGTCATGTGCAGCCCATAGTGCCATTGCAGAAATACTCCACATAGGGTCTAAGGTGCTTATGTTTTTTTTTTTTTTTTGAAAGCATAGACAGCTATGCAGGGGTTCTACGTACTGAAAAGAAACTCAATAAACAGATAGTATGATGAGTGCTTACATTACTTTTATACACAGGCCAAAGATTGCTAAGCCTTTGTTCAAAAGATACTGAGTAATATCTATTCATTATCAAAAAGAGCTTATTGGAGACCCAGGTACCGCTTAGAATGTATTTTATTGGATACCACAGATATGATACCTGGTACAGACACAAAGTGATAGTTCTAAAACCAAGGAAAATGCAGTGCCTTTATGCAGAGCCAACGCTTGTCTGCATATAATACTAGGTGCATAAAATCTGTGCTATCTTTTCCTTAAAAAAGATAATCAGAAATTCATATGCTAAATAAAAATGGCATTTCTCATGATGAACTGGTCATAGCATAGGTTCTGCTCCTTAAACATGACTCATTTCTTATGCTTACCAAATAATAAATTCTCTTAAGAAGATAAGTGAATATTTAGGCTTCAGAATAAATTGATCTTTTGCTGCATAAATCATTAGTTTCACTGGGAGTTTAAAACCACAGTTGTCATATATTCCGTCTGATAACAATTCTGGATAGTACAATGCATGATTAAAAGACAGTTGATGAAAACAGAGCTTATCTTTACAACTTAAGAAGAAAATGATTACATAAAATTTCCAGTAGAAATTGTACTTATTTCTAAAATAATCCTCCATTTTTATGTAGCCTTACTTTAATGGGAGGGCTTCTTAACAGTTTCTCATCACTCTATTTCAAAAAGTAACTGCAGGCTTTCTTTCCTTTGTCTTTATGAAAGTCTGTTATTCTGGATGGAATATCAAGATGCATGCTTATCATTAGATCACTGTTGCAGTAGCATAAAGCAATATAGGGATGTATCCTGCCAGGAATCAGACATTTGGCCAGTGTACAAAAAGCTTTTCAGCACCTCCTTGTGCACCATATAAACCACTGGAGCACAAAAGCTTGCCAGTATGAAAGGGGACATACAGGTGCCAAAATTCAGGTATTTTTTGCCGTTGAAGAATTTAGCCTGATGTCTTATCTACATTGCAACTTCAGTTTCAGCAGTCAGCTCACATATCAGCTATCTTGGTAGATAAGTGCCCCTTAGTGAATCTTCCTTTCTTTTCAACTAGAATTTGTGGTAATTCTTTCCTCGTGTCTAGCAGAAAGGGAAAATGTGCATGGTGTAGACAAATCGTATACAAGGATTGCCACATGGCCCTATGTCTTTTTTTCAGAAGTAATCATATGATCCTGTTTCTGGAATATCTGTCTGTCTTTCTGTCCTTTACCCCTAAGACTATTCGCAGATGATTTAATAGTCTTAATCTCTTTTTAAAGAACCAACATCTCAAAGCCCTAGCTTGGTCCTCCATGGCTACTGACTCCTCTTCATCAGACGCACTCCTTCAGACTAAGAAAATGAAAAAAAACACTAAAGATGTTGCTGAAGGAATCCATCTCTCAACTTTGCTTTCCCAGTAGGACAATGACGAATCTGATGTCGCCATCATGGATCCCTCAAACTGAGAGTCCAATTTCCCTGATCCTTCTGGTGTTGCTCCTTGAGAAGCTGCTATGTTTGAGAAATCAGGCACATTCACAAAGACTGGATGTCAGGCACTTGCTAAGAAGGGAGAACACTTTCATTTTTCTGAATAGCAGATTGTATATGTCATGTCATAGTACAAGAGGAGATAATAGGATCCCTTGTAGAAGTTTGGATGTCCAATATAACCAAAACAATCAAGCTGGGCACTCTCAAGAAAAAAATATCATAAGATCAAGCAGACACCACCCCACCCACCCACTCCAACGAGTGTCAAGAGGTTCCCAAGAGGAATGGTACAATTTTGCAAAAGGCCTGTTTATGGCTTTTTTCAGACTTTACAATCCTCAACAGCAGTTTCCTCTAATTCTAAGAGGAAAAAGTTCCACTTGTTCTTCTGAGAAAGTGTTGCTTTCAGTCTCATGAAAGGAATGATTAGATTATGTATCTCAGGTCTCCTCCTTATTACGTTATGAATCAGAATCTGAGAAAGATATCTCTTCTGATTCTCCAATTGAGGAGAGTTCATTTTCACATGCCATTTCCAAAATGAAGAACCTGTTTTTGTGGGAGGGAAAAGAGATTTCAGAAGTGGTATCATGACCTTCCTAAAGCTGATTCTCGCAAACCCTTTGCAGTGCCACCAGTTCTGGGGGGGTTGGAAGATGTTTTTACATCTGTATGTTCATCTCCAGATTCTCAGCCACCTGCTTCAAAGAAACCTTACAGGCTATATAAGGTGCCTGAATCCTTCAAATACCTCTACAGAAATTCTCTGGCAGATCCTGTTGTCATGTCTATGTATAAGAATGGAGCTTCCAAGCCCTTGGCATCTTCCAGTCCAATTCAGAGTGAAAAGGATAGCAGGGCATTTGACAGGAATGTTAAGAAGGTCTGTACTTCTTCAACCCTGGCCTTCAGAGATGTAACTTGCCAAGCCCATATCCCAAATACATTCTTGCAATGTTTACAGACATGCAAGAAATTATTTCTAACCTGCCCGTGTCATATTCCAAATCCTCCCTGACTATTATCCTTTAATCTGCATCTCAAGTCACAAAACATACCTTAACACATTCCTATAATGCAGTTGATGCAGTTTAGCCACACGTTCAGCAATGCACAAAAAATCCTGGCTGAGGTTACAGAGTTTCCCAAACGATGTTACATTTCCAGGTCCTCAGTGGCCACTTGGAGAAGCATGTCCTTTTTCGTAGCTCCGCTGCTGAGGTCTTCAAGTGCTTAGAAAAAAGGAGTATGTTTATCAAGGGAGTAAAACAGCTTTTTCTGTCAGTAGTCCCACAGTAAAGCAGGAAATCTTCCTGTATTCTGGGTCCCTTCTTCAGGAAACATTTCAAACCAAAGCAACAATATATCAAGAAGAGGGAAAATGGTATATGGGGGTCTTCATAGTTAAAAAAAGAGTACATGACTATCTAATGCACATTCATGCTATTCAACCTAAAATTTATATGCAAGTGACTTTAAATACATTCAGGAATACTTACCCCTGTGGCACATATTCATGACTGTGGATCAACATATCACAAATACTCTTCCCTCTGCTGTAAGAAATACGTGGTATTTTTAATAAAGTATGAATCCTACCATAATATTCACCAAAATGTATTTAACACCTTCACCACATTATCAAATAAATTATTTTATTGTACGCATGATACATCTTTTTGTGTACAAAATGTTCTTCCTTCTTAGAATGTTGAAAATACTTGATACTCAAGACCATAGCTTTATCCATGGTAAATACCTTCCAGTATACTGAAGATGTATTTTACTTGGATAAAAGCTAGTATTATATAAAAAAATTTCTGGCAGCTGTTGACTTTCTATGTTTAGCCGTGCATATGTACCTTATACCTTGAATTTCCAAATGTATATCCAATTATTTAGCCTCATTAAAAACTATTCTGTAAGTAAACAGTAAATGAAAGTTTTATTTTTAATTTTTTAGTAGAACTTGAATTGTCATTGGTGCCCTCACCCTTTCAAATAAAAACTAAATTATCAATATATCTGTAGTGTCATCTTGCATATTTATAAAAAAAAATCCCTGTAGATATATTTCTGTTTCACTAAAGCCACAAATAAATTAGCATATGTAGGGAAAAGGTGCACTCAAAGATCTGCTTTTAATTTGTTCTATTCTTTTCTTACAGTAGAGGCAAACGTATTGGTGATGTGATAGTCCATGGTCATTTTATTCAACCTAAAGTTAATTTCCAGTGATTTTAAATGCATTCAGGATTACTTATCCCTGTGGCACATGTTCAGTTTGTTTTTATACATAGAGAAGTTTGGGAAAATAATGGATTACCTTTTACATCAATGGGTTCTTTTAATTTTATACAGACAGAGAAAAAGAGAGATGCACATATATAAAACTCTGATGAAATTGAATGAATATGATATTGAGTAGACAGTGGATAGAAAAGCAAACAAGTTGTTACAAATACTACATTTATCAGTGTTCTACACAAATGACAACAATCCTGAAGTACATTCTGGAAAAAATGAATACATATTCAAATATTTAGCCAGTGTATGGTTGCATACTTTGGGCCAGATTCCATAAGACTTGCTCTCTCTCTGTAACTGACTTACTTCAGTGTAAGCCTGCGCCATTTCTGAAAGTCTTGATCTCAGTGTAAGTGACTTACTTCACTGCAAGGTCTGTCTATAAAGCAGACTAAAGAGGACCAGATTCCAAAGGAGTTGCTGTTGATGTAAGTGAATTACTCCAGTGTATACCTTGAAGTAAATCACTTACAAAGAGAGCAAGCCTTTTGGGATTGGAGCAGGCTTACACAGGAGTAAATCATTTATACTAACAGCAAGTGTTTTGGAATTGGGCCAAATGTGTTTTCACTAGCTTAATCACAGTTTAAAATATATTACTTTATATTACCATTTGACTGTGCCATCTGTCATTTTATTGATTCAGTCTGAAAAACTGTGGCAACATTTTTGAAAAACACTTGCATTTAATCAAGTAAATGTCTGTTTTTTTCTCTTTTTGCCTTTGTTTTCACTTAGGGCTTAACCATATGTGCATTTCTTTTTTCAGAATATGTTACTAATGCCATGTTTTCTATTCAAACCAACATTAATGTTGTATCCTCACCATGTGTTTCACTGCTTATGGCCCATGAATATTAAAATTGTGGTTGTAAATGTTGCTTTACTCCTCTATGCTGACTGACATTACTGTTACCATTATGATTTACTCACATACCATAACTGCATGTTAACCCTAGAACCACCTACAGGTTTAGCACCATCAGTAAGAAGAAAAGCTGCATCACAAAAGAGGCATATTACAGTGTGAGGCAGATTTGGCTTTCTCTGGCCACTTGCGTCTACTTCAAGTATGAAGCATACTATGTTTTGTTATGTAGGTTTCACAGCAAGATTCCCACAGTTTACCTGCAGCAAACTCACCAACCTGTTTGATTGCTTTACATAGTAGAAAGAATAAGTTAACTAACATTGCACTAAACTGTTTGGCAAAAGACATCCGGGTACCATTGTAGTCAAAGTACCATTTTGACCTTCAGCAAGTCATTTGGCTTCACCTCATTATACCTCTCCAAGGTAAAGTCCTGCCCAGTTTGACTTCACCTTATTATACTCCTCCAAGAAAAAACTCTACCCCTGTCAGTAAAGATATGTAAGCACATTTTATAGTATTGAGGATCACTTTAATATAAATTTCCACCATGCATATATGTGTACACATTTTAAGAGCATTTCTATGCCATTTTAATGAAAGTGGTCCTAAACTGGCCATGTTTGCTAATTTAAGAAATACATTTACAACCAGGTTATCATGTACAGTCTTGCTTGATTTGAGAGGTGGGCACTATTAAGTATTCATAAATGATAGCGAGAACTTTTGAACATGTCTGCTTAAAGGTGTATATGGCTACGGTAAGTCATGGGTTCAGGGATCGGTTACCTAGTATTGCCTATGTTCCCCCATCATGTTGCTAAACTACCTTGTGTATATTTACATTTGCAGATGTTTCGGGTAGTTATGATTCCAAATCTTGAGTAATTGTGTGTGACAGGTGCTGAGGCTGAGTAATACACAGCAAATCATGTTGTAGAATTTGTAATAAGTTTTATTTCGTATTATTAAAAATACTTTGCTTGCAGTATGAGAAAACCTTGAGTACGGAAATAGACTGTGTTACAGAATCTTTCATTTTCACTTGGTGACATTAAAACATGGTGATTGGCATTATTACTGTACACTGCTTGTACCTCATGCTCACTTCTTGGCCGGGCTGCCTTCTGAGAGAAATTGGTGTGTTCCTCTTGTGTTTACACAAGTTTCTGGTTTCCTATCATGCTAGCAGATTGACTGGTGATGCTAAATTTCCCCTTTTGTGTGTATGTATGTGTGCCCTGCCATCCCATCCAGTCCAGGGCTACTTTCTGCCTTGCATCCATTGCATGCCATGATTGGCTCTGGTCTTTGTACCACTAAATTGAATGAAACCAATATAGAAAATGTATGAAGAGAAATGTTAATTTGTTGGCATATCATGTGTTTATATTTTTTCCTACTTGGAGAACTATGAAGAATACTTATGTAGCATCCCTAATCAGTTTATATTAAAAGTAGATGTATTTATTTACTTATTATTTACTTTTGTGTTAATCAGATAACTGAACTGAGTCACGATGGACCATTTTTCAGTCGTGTCTGGGCCAAAGACAGAGAAAACAAGGTCAAATAAAGGAATGCATGCATTTACCGTGTTTTATATAATAAAATGTAGTACAGAAAAAAAAAACACTGCCATTATAAGCTAAAGAAGCGATTAGCAAGTAAAGTACTGCATCATCTGACTGTAGAAGTTTTACGTGACCAGAACACCCTGGACACAGCACAGTCTAGACCCAAGGCATTGGCTGCTGTCTAGACGGTAATGCAGCATAGATTAATACAACTTGTACAGTATGGAAACATCTGAGTTTTGTAAAAAATCCTGGTATATCAGTCATTTTAAAGGAAGGTTAAACTCTTTTCCTGTAATCAGTAAAACTTTGGACTTTGTTATGTAAAGTAAGGAGGGTGAAACTGTTCAAATGGGGGAGGGCTTTGCCCTCCTGACTCACCCAGGACAAAAAAATGCTCTACTATTGGGGGGTTTCAAAAAAACATCCTATAATAATAGTAGGATACTATAAGAACGGGGAGAGGGAGCATGGTATAGTATTAACAAGAAGGGTGAATTACATGATAACTGGACGATTATTTAAGACCTGGGAGAGTGATGTTCTGTTTCTTAAAAAACTAAAAAACTGCTCCAAAGCTGTGTGCCCTTGTAGTAAGTTACATTACATGACTATGATTAGTGATAAATACTTTATCATTTGACTGTAGATGTCTACAGCATCATTGTTTAAGTGACCAACACGCCCTTTCATTGGAGCATTACCCAGGGCTATAATTTTGCATTTATTTATTTTTTTAACTATTAATCAGTCATTAAATTGCAATGTCATTTTAGCAGGTCTGTTTTCCTTATCATATTACACACACACACACACACACACACACACACACACACACACACACACACACACACACACACACACACACACACACACACACACACACTGTAAAAGGAAAAAACTTCAAAGACCAATTCACGTTAGGTTCAAGAAAGGCACCCTTTATTACTTGCAGCAAGGAGACAAAGCATGTAGGCACAAGATTTGTCTAGCTCTTTGGTAATCAGTATGTTATTCTCATACAGTTCTCTTCATGTCACACAGAAAATGTTACTAAACTATTGCTGACGTAGTTAGACATAGCTTTCTGTATGTTCTACAGAAAATGTTACTAGACTTATTGCTGACTAGGTTAGATTATTTGCTAGCGTGCAAAACATTTTGAGAAAAACAACCTGGCCTTGGGCTTATTTTAGCCCACCTTAACTTTTCAGTTCTTCAATTGTGCAGTTCTAATACGTGTTACATTTTGTCTAGATTCAAGGTACATTTCTAGCTTTGGTACAAGTAATGCTGACTATGGTTTATACTTTCAAGCATCTATTGTTTTCTTTATCAAAGCTTCTAGCAGCTGCATACTTTCTCATGGCATAAGCAGAAATTAATATCTCTTTGTTAAGTTTCATGACATTTGCAGAAATGAAATGTCTCTTGTTATTTTCATGACATTAGCAGAAATTAAATGTCTCTTGTTAAGTTTCTAATAGCTGTGCAGATTCATACAGTGTGAACAGAATAAATGTATTAACCCTTTTAAACCTCGAATGCACTAAGCATGCATATTACTATTATATATTTTTCTAACACACACACACACACACCTCAGAAGTCTCAGACATTTGTCTAGAATGTCAGTTGGTGCACTGTACTTCTGAGTTCCAGAATGCAGCTGCTTAACTTTGATTTTGCAACAAACCAAGTTTCATTTTTAGATAGCTAAAATTACCATTTAGAAGACAAAGTGAGTTATTGTTCTGTGGTAGTTTCTAGCTTTTTACCATTTGTGCACAATTTCTGCAGCCTACTTTAAAATGGAGTGTTGGCTTCAAATGTGGAGAAAACTGCTTTGCATCCACTTCTGTATGAAAACAAAAAAAAGTATATTTAAGTATGAGTTTCTTTTGCAAAGCTTGTATACTAGGTGGCTGATGTAAGACAATAAAAAGAGAGTATTAACATTTACAGACCCATTTTCATAATAATGCAGGTAGTATGCGATTCTTTTCTCCAACAAGGATGCAGGTATGACTGTAAGAAAACAATTATTACGATACTGTCCTTGTTTATATGATAACATTGACTACAAAAGATCATAAAGGGACAATGTTGCACAGAAAATAGTGAGATGTCACTGAAAAAATTAAAATTATATCAGTGATACACCACAGGACATCACCACAACACAGCAACTGGAAAGTGTAATGTCAACACTTAGACTTGACCATTGAATCTACTTGTGTGACTGATCAGCAAGAGTTTTTCCTTTGCTTCATAGTTTTATAATAAACCAACAATATGTCAATCATTGTAGGCTTGGTCAACAATGCCACGAAAAAAAAACCCTTGATATTTCCAATTTTCCAATGTCTACAAACACACTGCCATGATCTCTAAATTAGGTTAGCCTTAAACATTGTATGCTGCTGTCTATTAAAACCATCCTCATAAATCTGCACATCTTCTGCTAAAGTGTACTGCTGAAGTGTTGTGACATTTTATCAGAGGTATATGAGAGTACTTGTACAACATTGTACTCTAATAAAATGAGACAGGACACCATCGATTACTTCCCCAAACTACCTAAGGCTGGCACATTGTGATGTGGTGGAGAGTCACAGCTCATCTTTCTTTAAATGAAACATAAAGGATTTTGCTTGAGGGGCATTCATCATCTGAAATCTTGTTTGTTTGAGACACCATCTTCAGAATAACATGAACAAAATTATCTTTAGTCAACAGCAACGTATTTGTTTCTGAAGTTTATGCCATAACATGGCATTCTTATTTATGTTCAAGAAAAAATTGACAGTTATTTTTTGGCAAGTGGAATATTATGAAGACAGCATTTACTAAATGAGTAGAAAACATTTTTAAGATATTCTCAAAGGAGAGTAATGCACGTTTTTTCAAAGTATGAAATGTGACATATATCTTTTTGCATCATTTTCACATTTCAGGCTCGTCTC
>NC_056737.1:253480750-253523250 GCF_019279795.1 Protopterus annectens
GGTAACCTTCCCCCACAGCACTGAAAATACCTAAGCAACAGAAACGGACAACCGAATTCTTTCCCTAGGAAAAAATTCAGGTTTGTGTTGCTTCGATATTTTGAACATTCGCTAAAATAAGGTCGATCAATCAGCGTTCGCTTGTTTAAACGTTCGCTGATCTAATATAGACTCTCTAATTAGGGTTGTATGCAGAGGTACAGTTTACTGAGTGGGATATATGGGAGAATATTTTTAGTAAAAGCCGCAAAATTATTTTTTGAATACTGCTTTGGATTTTCTTTTCAATGTAAAACTTTATTTGGAAAATAAACAACTGGTTCAGGACTAGAAGTTACTGATGCAACAGATAATATCAGTGATACTGAATATAATGAGTTTATATTATATTATCAAAAAGACAGGTCAGCGAACGGCACTTAGATCGAAAATGTCATTCCGTGAATTTGCTCTTGGGATGCAAGGGCTGCACTCCCCACCCCTGCTAATTAATCCTAGTACAGTGAGGAAAGGGCATATTTTCCGATCTTGACTGTACCACAATCTCACTATGAACAGTTCGCTGAATGGCATTTTTGATGTAAGTGGCGTTCGCTGACCTGTCTTTTCGATAATATAATATAGACCTGAATATAATAATATAGGAGTCTACCAATTACCATGCACAGTATACATCCCTTATACAATACTAGGATTTTCTTACTAAACTAAAGGATATAATGATATTTTTTTTTTAGTGTTAGGATTATTTCAGAGTGGGATTGCTTCTATGGCAGCATTAAGCTCACATCTTCACAGTACTGTTGTTTATGCCAAGTCACCATGTGACTGACGTGTCTGAGTTGGGGTCATCAGCTGACCAGACATGTGATTGCAGTGTGCAGGAGGAGAGTGAGCCTATAATCCATCACTGTCACTTGGGGAAAATGGCATGACTTCCTGTTGCAGGAGTCTTTACTTCTGCCATGCTGATGGTGCTTCAGAAAGTCACTGTGACTTTTGCAGTATGGCCCTTGGCACATCACCATCACCTCTAATGATGGCAATTTCACCAAGACCATCCTGTCTGCGTACCACAGCTACCATACATAGCTCTGGTCTCCATTGGAGCTTCATGAATAGATTGTCCCTCATCAACACATTTCTCCTATCCTTCCACCTTAAAAGATGTGACCAGGCTGTCATTCCTCTCTTTTCCCCAACCAGCACTTGCAGGTACCCCATCCACTAATCAGTCTCAGGTTGTAGTAGTATTGTTAGAGTTTTGCTTATTTATTTACTGATTGATTAGGTTTGTTAACTGTGTGGTAGTGGACTGATCCAGCAAGGGTCCATTTCAGTCAGGGTCATGATGGAAAATCTTGTCAAGCATATGACAAAAAACGGAAATGCACATAAACAAAAAATAAACCAAGACAAATGCAAAGACCCTATGAGCAAAGGAAAGTATGATTAGTGGTATGATTTTGTAAATTTAACATTCAGTACATCATTCTATTACTAACCTTTACAGTATGTGTGTAGTTTAGGGCAGAGAATTATGTTTAGGATTTATCTGTATAAGAGTGAATGCTAACGATATGGTGAATTATGTAATAGGTTGTCTAAAGCATGAGCATGTAGTTGTTATTTGCAAAAACTTCAGTAGTTTTGACCTGAATATTTTAATCTGTTTTGCATTTTGTAATTCTGTTGGGGATTTGGTTCCACAGATTAGGGCCTATTAGGAGTATGCAAGATCAGTGGTTGATAGATTATTATTTTGTCTCTACAGTACTGTTTCATTGTTAGAACTGGGGCATATTTTGTACTGGATATATTTTGTTGACAGTTTAAATGAATTGTTGCTGATGAAGATTTCATATGTCAGCATCAGTAGCAGCGAGAGAAAGTCTGCAAACTGATTATGGAAGCTGTTGTGCATATTTAAGCAAGATGTTGAAGTTCTGTCCAGAGGAGGAAGGGTGGGGCTAGCCAACTGGCTAAACTGCAAGATGTAAACCTCAATGCAAATACAGTCCATTTTATTGCAGATTTTACCCATCCAAATATTAATGGGCGTGATAATCAAAATGAATTAAATATGTAGAGATATTAAGTGTCCATGTTAACCAACAGCTTGGAACAAATAGTATGAAATCCATCTAGGAATGGCAACATCTTAAATATTATCCACAAACTTAGGATCTTTCTTATGCCTACCCTTGGTTGTACTGCCCGCTGTAATTAACACAGATCATGATACTAAATCCCCTGTCAATTATGTTAAATAAACTTTTAACATGTGGAAGTGAGTCTGACCTATAGTGACAAGCTGTAATGGTCCCAAATCATAAGGGGGGACATCACAGCAAACAATTATAGACACATCAACATGAAAGGTATTCTGTATAAAGTCATGAATATACCCATGATGGAGATTGTTCACAGTTGGAGAGGGAACTTACTTTGTTAGACATGTGTGTATTAAGGGGACACATTGTCTTTTGAATTTTTCTTCCTTTGAAGTGATAACAGCAGTACTTGATAAAGGACTGGCAGTACACAATGCTTATCATGTGTCTTTATATGCAGCATCTCTATTCTTGTGAATATATGCATTAGCCTCTGTTGTATATGTGACTGCAGTCAGTTGGTTGGTGTCTGTTTAAGCTGTATCTTGTTGTGTATGCCTCGTATTGTATGTTACAACTGTGCTTGCCCTGTATCTGTGCATTGGCTGCTGTTGCTAATGCATTCACTTAGTTGAAAGTGCCATCCAGTGGTGTACTGTTTTTTTAATCTAACCTATTGTGCCTGCATTTATCTTACTTGTGTAACTGCAGTCGCTACTGTTTTACACGCTACTGCATTCAGTCAGTTGAAAGTGCTATACAATGTTGTACTGTCTCTAATAACCAATTCATTGTGCCTGCCCTATGTTACACGCTCAATCGCAGTTCCAAGCTAGTCATTTAATGTGATTTGTGATCCATAACGAGCCTTCTGGTGCGTCTTTCACCACGCGCTGGCCTGCTACTCTGTGCCCTTCCCTCTTATGCTTCTCCCACACTGACCCCTCTATGTATAGATTAGCGACTCCTAGTTATAGCTTCTCTCTACTTCCCCTCTACCTTGCAACTGAAACTTATTGTGCCTGTCTCATTTTCAATGCCTAATCGCAGTCGCTAATTGTTATTCCTAGACTTGAGATCTGTAATGGGCCTTTTGGTGCGTCTTTCACCACGTGCTAATCTGCTCAACCCTGCCCTTATCTATAGTGCATTACTAGGTATAATATTTGCTGTTTATATAATTATTACCAGTTACCCTAAGTGTATTAACTAGTACAGACTGACACTTTATTCTGCTGTTTAAAGTGATTGAATTACTTGTTTATTTGACTTGGTGGACCATCTCTTACAATGTGTAGATATGTTATGCAACTGTAATAGAATCCCACTACTCTTTTGCACCCACCACATTAATCCCACCCCGCTGCCCCCCCACCCCCACTCATACCTCACCCTAATTCTACCTTACACTCACTTCAGTTGTCCCCCATTTTACTCACTCACTCAGCCACTGTCATAGCTCATAAATCTCTTAGTCCCTTGCAACTCACTTGTCCTTATATGTTTACTTTTTGTTTTGCAGGTTATTTAACGCTACCTGTGCTTCCCTGCATCTATTCCTGGCCCTAACTGCCTGGAATTCCACCTCCTGCCAAACTTCTGTGGACTGTGTCCTCTCCTAGTTGACTTAATCAAAGTATGTACTACTCACCTGGAACATTGATTTGCTGCCTGTATTCTCTGGGCTACCCCTGTGCTGGCTGTAGCTTACCTGCTGACTGCCCCCTCTCTACTACCTCATTTCTCCTACTCTAACCTGCTAATCCCTCTGTCCTCCTACCCCCCACTCTGCCCTACTCCTGTCCACTATTAAGCATCCCCCTCACTATCCAGAACACTCTTCCCTGTATCCATTCCTCCTTCTGTTCTGCTTGTGTCCTCACTAACACAGCTAGAAATCCTAGGCTCCCCCTCTCTCCTTGCCCTACCTTGCTCTCCCTTACGTTTCTATAGTTGTACTGTGCTTCTAACCCCCTGCTACCCCAATCTCTGGCCCACTACCTCTGCTTATAGCTAAATCCCTACACTCTCTTTTCTCACCCTCTCACCTCTTCTCACTGATTGTTTTCTACTGGGTTCTTCCTTGCTGGTGCAGCCCCGCTCCGTTCGCCCTCGCTACGCTCAGGCTCACTTCACTCCCCTACCCTACCCCCATTCCCACCTACCCCCAGTACAGTTTCCTTTATACTTAACCATCCCTCCCCTTCCTGCCAAGCCACCCACTACTATTCCACTTCCTGCTTATCTCAACTCCCACATTCCATTCCTAACTTTCTCTCCCCATACCCAATCCAAACTAACTTCCTTTCCAAACTCCCTCTCTTCACACCCAATCCAAACTACCCATCATGCTGCATCTACTTATATCTGCAACACTACTTAATCTACTCTATATTTCTACCTCCTATCACTACCACCTCACATATCCATTCCTCTGTTCTCCAACTTCTCACTCAATCTACAGCTTTCCTACTCCTCCTTCCTTCACCATTTCTCCAAACCTATTTAACACTTCTACCTCAACTCTATATAAAAGACACATACTACACATTCTCAAACCATCTAATAAGATTAAACCTAAACCGCCCAAATGCTATCAACCTTTCACATCTATTACTCTTCTCACAAAAGACCTACTCTCCTCTGGAGACATCCACCCAAACCCAGGCCATTTCTACAGCCAACAACATCTCTGACCTACAATCCCTAACCCAAACAGCTCTACTATCCACTGAACAATGGCTTTCAGAAAACTTACTGATTCTCAATCCTACTAAAACCAAACTCTTACTCTTCCTACCCCACTCTCTTAATCATCATAAATCCTCCTTTATCATTAAGTCATGCAATAACACAGCTATCATACCTGACACCCACACAAAACTCCTTGGAGTCATTATCAACGACGAATTAAAATTCAATCAACACATACAGCAATGTATAAAGAAAACACATCAGAAATTAGGTCTATTATACCGAAACAAAAAATATCTCAGTCCCGAAGCTAGACTCACCCTAGGACAAGCACTCTTCCTCCTCTCACTCCTCTATGCTGCTCCAGTTCTCACAAATATCCAAAAAACTACCCTGAATAAACTCCAACAATCCTACCACAAAATAGCCAGATTCATCACCAACTCCCCAAACAACACACACCACTGCATTGCTTTGAAGTCTCTACAATGGCTAGAACTCCCACAACTACTACATCTCTATCAATTTCACATGTTGCACTCTGTGCTCTTTAAACCATCCTACTGCCCATCCTTATCTCTCCTTGTCTCTGTCTACACCCCATCTCGACCCCTCCGCACCTCTAATCAACAATTGCTTGATATTTACCACCCAAATAAGTCAGTAGGTAAGCTACTCTACAAACACTCTGTGGCCCAAGCCTGGAACAAACTACCCCTTGACATTCGCTCAGTCTCTCACACCCCACTATTTAAAAGAAAACTAAAGACTCAATTACTCAGTTCCAGAATTTGCCCCTGCTATGACCCTACATAATTCTCTCCTCCCCCCACATTGGAATCACTCCATCTATCCTTGTCATACTTCTGAACTCTATCCCCACCATTACAGTTACATAGCAAAAAAAAAAAAAACCTTGTGCTGTCATTTAACTATTGTTAATTTTGTTTTGTTTATTATTTACTACTGTATTGTTTTGTTTTTTGTTTTACTACTGAAATGACTAGTTTTATTTCTATTGTTTGCTATACCTGTATACTACTGTAGTGTTTTTTATTGTACTATCTGGAGCTTTTCTCCTCGGGTCTCCACTGAAAATGGGACAAAATCCCAGTTGGACTAACCCGGTCAACAAATGTCAATAAATAAATAAATTATCTTGACCTTGCTAAGGCATTTAACACTATCTCTGTAAGGGAATAAATTGACAAATGAATATTGTTAAATGCCAGATTATACATAATTCAGTGGTTAAAACAATAATTAAACAATAGGACACAAGTCTGTCCCAACAGTGGGTTGTCTGTCTGTCCCAACAGTGGGTTACCTATGGTGTTCCACAGGGCTCTATACTGGAGTAAGTTGTTTTGAACTTTTCTTCTTAGATATGAAAATGGAGGATGGGCTGAAGATTGCCAAATATGCTGATGGTTACAATCTGGTTAGCTTAATTATTTCAACAAAAGACGTTCTTTCGGGTGGTCTGTAAAAATACACACATGCCGCAGTATAATGACCTCTCCTTTAATGCCAGTAAATTGAGTATAATGAGACTTGGTAAAAATGGTACAGAATATGATTGCAAAGTATGTGACACTAGCATTAAAAGGCTAGGGAAATTAGTAGACAGTTTATACTTTGCCCACTGTGTTATGTGCCAAAGTTAGAAAAATATGTTCTGTAATGCACCTGTTGTGTCTTTCGACTTTTCCCGGTTAGGGGTCGCCACAGAGGAACTCCGGTCCGCTAATGATTGGCAGTTGATTTTTACGTGCTGAGTTGCCAGCCCTAATGCATAACCTTCAACGAAGGTACGCCCATTCACGCATGTCTCCATGCAGAAGACGCTCTAGCTGAGAGTCGAACCGGTCAGCGTCTTACTGTGAGGTGACAACGCTACCGCAGCACCACCACCATGGATTAGCTGTTCTGTAATGCACCTAATTCTAAAAAAAAGCACATTTAAACACTCCAGGGAGATCAGTACTCCATTTCATAGCCTTCAAACAATCCACCTGAAGGAACTTGAAAAGGCTGAATAATCTGTAGAAAAATCAAATAATAAGGAATTAATAATGATTATTGTTTGTGCCAAACTGTCAGTTTAACAGTTTGCCAATTGCATAATTATTTTACAGTCACAACCTACGCTAATTACAGCAGGCACCCACAGTGATTTAAGCACCTCCTACCCACCCATGAATATAATTCTGTAAACATGGCTTGCAACATTTGGTCTTCCATGTTCAGAAGCAGTCTTTAAAATATATATTTATATGTGTTTGTGTGTGTTTGAAAAAAATGTTTTGGTTTTGTATAAAAAAGTGTTTGCATGGTTAAAGATGCATGTGAACACTTCTTATATACAAAACAAAAGGTGGTTTCATGCCTTTAAATATAATCTTTAAGTCACACCAGTACCAAACAGTGATGTCAGCAGGAATGATAGGTAAGGAAAGAACAGCTAGACTTAAAGCAGATTTTAATGTAAAAGATAAATTCTAGACAAACATGAGACTTGTAGTGTGCCATATACAGTAACCCATTCCAGAAACTACAACCTTGGGGAGCATCGTTATAGCTTTTCTTTAAATTCATAGTTTTGAAAACTTATATTCACAATGTTGAGGATCCTTTTTAATTCACATGAAAAATTACACATTTTAATTGAAAGTAGTCATTCTGGAGCAGTCTTTGTGCCATAATGAGACAGCATTGTGTAGTTGTAGCTCTTTGTGTGAGCAGTAGATGGGGGTCAATAGAGAGGTAGTGAAGCTAACAGCATTTGTTTAATTATGTCTCATTTATTGTAATCATTCTTGTGACTTTTGTCATGTATTATGTTTCTAAGTTATGACACTTGGGTATTTATGACATATTAAATTTGCACATCCATTTTACATCTGCTAATTTATCTTCTGAGAACATTATCCATCCTTATTTTCTTTAGAGTGTTGGAAGTTTTAACCTTGATAAAATATTTTCCCTCGCATTTGAATCAGTGTTGTTTCTAAAGTTTGGACAAAATACTAAAACTTACTAGTTCATGGCTAGTTAAGATAACCTGGTTAAAGCGTTTCTGAATATTGTAATATGTACTTTAGTTGTGCTTTTCCACTACAGCAGGAAAACCACAGGAAAGCTAGATAGACAGCTAGACAAGTGAATGCCTCTCTGTGTAGGCTTCATATATTCTTCACTTACGGAAGAAAACAGGTTATTTAGCAGCCTTGTTATTGCAATCTGTGTAACTCACGAAAGGAAACAGAAGCATTTCCTGCAACAAGGGATGGTCATATAGATAAACTTAAGTATAAATTGCCCTTGCTATGCTTCCACTCTGTATGCAAGACAAGCAAGCTTCAGTCTTAAAAGAAGGATTTGTAAATTTGCCTTGTCGGACTATAAAAAACATCACTGTGAAACATTAAAGACTATTAACTAGCTCACTGTTTCACTCTGCACCACCCTTTGCTCAATATACTCCTGTTTAAAAATTTGGAGCTTGATTACTACCCCCGTGAAAAGAAAATTGCCGCTAAGAGAGCAAAACCTCTCTGTATGTAGCAGTCATTAAGATAACCTTCAGTTAATCTATACCCCCTTAAATCCCTTATAGGTGAGAGGGCCTTTTTCAGAAATTAGCCCAGCCACATGGAGCAGGCTTCCTAATGAAGTTAGAAATCAGCAAACATTAGGAGCTTTTAAAAGGGCATTATAAAAGATCACCTTCAAAATGAAGCCATTTGCACATACCTCCTTGATCCTAGATAGGACTCAGTTACATAGCAAGACCATCATGCTGTATAGGCTACTCTTCCTTGCACATTAAGTTGTTGAACTGCTCCTATCTGTAAATATTGTACTTATTGTATTAATTCGTATAATTTACTTCTTAGGATATGATTGTACTTATGAAGTGCTGCTGTACTTTCTTGGTTATTCAAAAATTGCTGTACCAGTTAAACTGCTTATTTTTAGCTCTTATTAACTATGGTCTATTTAGTGTAATGGAAACTGTACATATTAATTAAATGCACTTGAACTTGTATTAAGTTTAACTGCAATTGTATTCTTCTTGTTCAGTGAACCCAGGTTATGACACAAATCCTTCCATCCATCCACAACTCTTTTTTTCCCATTTTTGCATATGAGGTCTGGATGTCCCATCAGCATGGATAGTCATCTACAGCTAATGTTCACAGAGCTGGGTGTTACTAGCCCTGTCGTGGTTGTTCTTCCATACCTTACCCGCATGCCCGCTGACACCTGATGTCAATTTAGTATGCCCGGTCAACATACTGCATGTCTTTGGAATGTGAGAGGGAGTTGGAGCACCCTGAGAAAACCCTCATGAACACGGAGAACATGCAGACTCCACACAGAAGGCACCTCATTCTTGCATCAAACCAGAGAACCTCTTGCTTTGAGGTGAGAACTGTACCTGCTGTGCCACTGTGCCAGCCTAATTTTTTTTCAAAGTGCTGTACAGAAAAAAACAACAGTCTTTTAGTATTTCTTCTTCGGATCTTCTAATTGTGGTTATCAAATATAAGTATTGCTGGCAAATGGAAAGTATTCTGCCAAGGATACTATATGTCCAGCCAGTTTACAAAAGCGTAGGCACCTTCCTCTTGTGCCATATGTCTGATCTACAACATATGTACAAGATTATGTGCTGGTACAGAAAGGATGATGAGCATGAAAATTCACAGAACTTTCTTGCCCCAGTAAAATGTTGGTCTGAGGCTGGTACTCTGTAAAAAGAGTCTTAGATATAGAGATATAAAGAGGGGATAGAATATGAAAGGGTCCACCTTAGCCGTAGGCAGACAGAAAATTAGAATAAACATGGTAGAAGGAGAGAGGGTGCATATACTGCAACAGTAATCTATTTGGACATCTGTTATGTTTAATAGGTTCATATGTTCATAGCTGGGTACTGTGCTAACAACCACTAGCGCCTTTATAACCCTAACCATGCATCCCAAATCTCTACCAAGTTCTGGTAGCATGAATAAGTGTAGGTAGGGGTCTGGAAGATGAACCATTTACAGTCTGCCTGTGTCCATTAGAGGCACAGGAGCCAAACCAGGGATAAATTACCTGTTCCCCATCCAGTTGTCCAATGTACACTTAAACTGGACTAGGGAGGAACTCTGTTTCACATGGATAGGGACCCTGTTTCAGAGAAGGGGTGGTCACTAGGATACATACTGTCTCTCCAGCAGGTCTTGTTTAGATCACAGGCAAGGTTTAAGTCTTTAGAGCAAGTAATTCTGGTGCTGTTTGTTTCACAGATATGCAGGAGGTCCATCAGGGTGGGGTCTTACAATGCCTTGTAAGCCAGGCATAGATCTCCCCCCTATAGCCTGCAGGAGACAGAATACAATGATAGGGCTCTGAGGCAGTCTGCATAGGACATGTTATTTATGCCCTGTTTTTATTTGTATGGAACGTCAATGGACATTCCAGTTGTTGGATGTGCCTGAGTAGGTGCACACAAAAGAGGGCATTGTACTCAATGATTGGTCTGATGAATGCTAAATACAGTGGAACAATGACGTCTTTGGACCTAGATGCTGTACTTTTTATAAGTTGCACAACGTAGAATGATTTCCTCAGTGCTGTAGACACATGATGGTCAAAGGCTAGATAACTGTCTATGTGTGTCCCCATGTCCCTGACTAGTGGGTTGACTCTTGGGGATGTGTTGTCAATATGATAGTTACCAGGGGTGGATGACTTCCCAAAGGATAATATTATGCATTTCTTGGCTTTTAGTTTTAGTCCATCACTCTGACACAAGTTATTTGTCTGTGTCAGCCCTTTCTGGAGAACATTAGTGTCTGTGGGGGATTCTATGACTGCTCTTAATTTGCAGTCATCTGCAGATTTGGTCAGCTAGAGGTCCTTCACTTCAAAGAAGTCATTGCCAAAAAGAAGCAGTCCCAGGACTGATCCATGATGGACTCCAATTGTAACTGGCCTCTTTGTAGAGGTGGACTCCCCAGTCCTAACTTCTTGGGTCCTGTCTGTTATCCAGCTGTCTATCGACTGGATGGCATATGGGTTTATACCTTACCTCCTGAGTTTATCAACAATGACCAAGTGTGGTATTTTGTCAAATGCCTTGGCTAGGTTGAGGTAAGCGTGTGAAACATTTTGCCCTCATCCACATTCTCACCACTGCTTCAAAGCCCTATCCCTGTATTCTGTCTCCTGCAGGCTATTAAGGGGAGATCTGTGCCTGTCATACAAGGCATTGTCAGACTACCACCCTAATGGACCTCCTGCATATCTGCAAAACAAACAGCACCAGAATTACCCATTCTAAGGGCTTGAACCTTGCCTGTGATATAAATAGGACCTGCTGGAGAGACAGGTTTGTATTCCAGAGACTACCCCATCTCTGGAACAGGCTCCCCATCCATGTGAAGCAGAGATCCTCCTTAACCCAGTTCAAGTGTAACTTGGGCAGTTGGATGGGAAACAGGAAGTTCAGCCTTGGCTTGGCACCTATGTCTCTAATGGACACAGGCAACCCGCAAATGGTTCATCTCCCAGGCTCCTGCTTGTAAATATTTCATCTCCCAGGTCCCTTCTTACACTTATCAAGGGTACCAGAACTTGTCAGAGATTTGGGATGCATGGCCAGGATTAAAAAGGCCCTTGTGGCTGTTAGCTTAGTAAACACCTATGAGCCTATGAGTTTTGCACACAACTGTGTGTTGCATATGAGGTTGCAGACATAGCTAAAGAATGCCTTATGGTTGTCCTTGGTCTGGGAGGTCTCAAATTTGGCTTTGGTAGACAATATTTGTCCTCTGGGTTGTTGGTTTAGTTTAATGAGAATAATTTTATCCTGCTGAGTATTACACCTCCTAATTTTCCCATAATTTTCTTCCTTCTGTTATGCAGCCTATTGATCTTGTGATTCCACCAGGGTGGCTCATTTTTTGTGTTAGTTCTGTACTTCTTCCTGTTGACTACAGCTGCCTCTATGGAGCTATGAGTATTCTTATGTAGGGTTTTTGTGAACAGGTCCATGTAGGCAGTAGTGTTCTCAGGGTTTATGGGCACTTGAAATTTTGCCAGGTTATCACGTAATAGCAGGAAGGTAGCCTTAGAGTAGTACCTGAATATTCTAGGGTTAGCTGGGGTTCCGGATTTTATTTTTACTTCAAGGGAAACCATTTTGTGGTCTGATCTTACCAGAGAAAACCTTACACTGGGGATGTGCAGCACTCTCTCATATAAGTGAGCACCAGATGTAGTATGTTTGCACCCCTGGTCAGCGTATTGACAGTCTGGTCCAGGGAGTTTGTGTTTACAAAATTCAGGAATCTCTGTGCCTGCATGTTTGGTATCGTATATGATTACCAGTTAATAATGGGGTAATTAAAGTCGCCCATGAATATGTTATTTGGTTGGATGGTGAGTGTTTCCATTAAGCTTAAACACGTGTCATAGGTTTCCTGGATCAGAGAGGGAGACCTATAGCTTACAAGGAAGTGGTATGGGATTTTACCTATGGTGATTTGAACATGGAGAAGCTCAAGTGCATTGTCCTTTTTGACCAGCCTTGATGTATATTTATTTTTTATGTAAATCAAAACATCTCTATGTTAGTCCTTGTCTGTGTAGTAACTGGTCTAAATGTATGGAAGGCATTATAGCTTTGCACTGCTGGTATGCTTTCTATGACTTTAATCATGTTTCAATGACTGTACAGATGTCAGCATTCTTTAGGGTGAGGATAACTTGTAAGAAGTGGAATTTCTTGTTTAGACTCCTAGCATTGAGAAGTACCACATTTAGATTTTCTTGGTTTTAATTTGCTATGAACAAGGTAATTTAAACCTGAGCTCTTTCACGTTCTGGAAGTACTGCAAGAGGGTATGAGAATGGGGGATTTATTTAATGATACTGAACATGCTATGCTGGATTTTGAGATTCAGAGCCCACACGGGCTCAGGTTTAAATTACCTTGTTCTCCTAAAACCAGAGTTAAAAAGCAGGAGGTTAAAGAGGTGAATGTTGTTGTTATGTATGTACAAATGTGTATGTTTTAGAGATTTTTATATTTTTATATAGTATTTATTTTGATTAGTATATTTGACTTCACCTTATTTTTAATCATATGATAGTATAGCAATAACCCACGCCTGGGTGTGGATAATGCTGGATTTACCCATGGTTGGTGTGGTTTGGTCACGAGGGTGAAGCCCGAGTGGCCAAACAAAGACAACCTTGGATAAATCCAGCATTACCCACACCCAGAAGTGGGTTATTGCTATTATACAATGACATTATTTAAGAAAAAAAATAATTACTTTTCTTAAATAATGGCATTGTATAATGCCTCCTTACTGCCCTTCCGCAGCTGTCTGGTAGTCTGCAGCAGTTCTGATGTACTGCGCATGCTTATGCTTATGCAGTACATCAGAGCTGTGGGCAAAAGCAATGGAGAAAGCAAAATCTTCGTTGCTTTTTACAGTGTCTTGCTATGTTAAACTCCTTTAACATAGAGAGACAGCTTTAAAAAAAGCAACGGAGAATCTCCATTGCTTTTTTTAAAGCTGTCTCGCTATGTTAAACCCATTTAACATAGCAAGACAGTTTTGAAAAAAGCAACAGAGAAAGCAAGATCTCCATTGCTTTTTACAAAGTGTCTCGCTATGTTAAAGGAGTTTAACATAGCAAAACAGCTTTAAAAAAAGCAACGGAGAATCTCCTTTGCCTTTTTTAAAGGTGTCTCGCTATGTTAAACTCATTTAACATAGCGAGACACCTTTAAAAAAACCAACGGGGATAGGAAGATCTCCGTTACTTTTTTTAAAGCTGTCTCGCTATGTTAAGCTCGTTTAACATAGCGCGACAGTGTGTAGAAAGCAACAGAGATCTTGCATTCTCCGTTGCTTTAAAAAAAGAGTTATACTAATGGAAAAAGTCCGGACGACCGGACCTTTTTCCATTAGTATAACTCTGATTTACAACGTGCACGCTGACCAATCAGTGTGCATGTTTTAGAATATTAATGGGGGGGGGGGTTGTTGTATAATTATAGATAGCTGTGATTGGTTATTTTGTTGATTGAATACACCTGTATATAGTATTTAAGCATTTCTCATTTGTATGTATTTGGTCTGAAAAGCAATTTGTTATTCGTATCGTGTCTTGATTATTGGTTCCCCAGTGGTGTATCTATGTGGGTTTGTTTGTTTGTTTGTTTTTTTCCAGCAGCAGTATTTTCACGCACAGTTCATCACCTGAAGTGTGAGTTTTGCCTGCATCAGCTTATAGAATCATCTCCATGGTCTGGTAAATTTTAGCCATGACCATGGATGGCCACATCATAGAGCTTTTAAGTCCTTTCCCAGACATAGGTTCAGCCATACACCAGATGGTCTCTGCAAAGCTTTTTGAACAGACCCATGCAGTACTTCCCCAAAGGGGCCATAGAGCCTTTTTCTCCTTTAGAGAAAGGCAAAGTGCTCTTCTTTCATGTTAGCTTGGTTCTGAAGCGGGCGTAAAATTTTTGCCCCATCCTAGACCTTGACTTCATTGAGTTACATTCTTTGTGTCATATCCTGAATTCTGACTCCAGGGCATCGTGCTGTTGCTGTGGCATGGTGCATGGAGGGTGTCCTGACATGACAGTTAATTTTAACACACCACCGTGATTCCCAGCAAGAGCGTATTCTGTGTAGAGACATGCGTGAATGGGTGTACCTTCGTGGAAGGTTGTGCGTCAGGGCTGGCAACTTGGCATGTAAAAATCTACTGCCAATCATTAGCGGACCCGAGTTCCGCTGTGGCGACCCTTAACTGGGAAAAGCCGAAAGACACAACAACAACAATCGTCTAAGATTGGCATAACAAGTTCCTTTGCTTTCACTACATGGTCTTCCCATTTAGTCAGTCGTCATTGCTCAGAGTGTTTACTGAGTGTTTCAGTTATCTCAGCAAAGCTGCTTCTAATAAAATGGCAGCATGCCAAACTGACCTTACCGAAACTGCAGGCTTCTGAAGACTGACTAAAGGGAATGCACATCTCTTGGCTTCTGAAGACTGACTAAAGGGAATGCACATCTATGATTTATTTTATTTTATTTATTGCATTTGTTTACCGGGAAGGTCCACTGGACCTATATGAGCCCATTGTCAGTGGACGTCCGGGGAGAAAAGCTCCACATTAAATTAAACATTTTGCAGATTACAATAAAACACGGAGATATAGTTACAGTTACACAGATATCTAGAAGACAATACATAAAAATACAGACATATAGTTACAATTACATAGACAGCTAGAAGGCAATGCAGTAACAATCTTAGGCATTGATTTAACTGTGATATTTAGAACATATTAGAGAACATACATACATATTGAGGGTGGCCGCGGTGGTGCAGCAGTTAGCGTTGTCGCCTCACAGCAAGAGGTTCTCTGGTTCGATCCTCGGCTGGGGTGCCTTCTGTGCGGAGTTTGCATGTCCTTCTTGTGGTTGCATGGGGTTCCTCTGGGTGCTCTGGTTTCCTTCCACATCCCAAAGACATGCTGTACTTGGATTGGACACTCTAAACTGGCCCTAGGTGTGAGTGTGTGCGTGTGTGTGCTTTTTGTGGAAGGTTGGGTGCCGGGCTGGCAACTCGACACTGTAAAACTCCACTGCCGATCATGAGTGGACAGGTGATCCGCTGTGGCGACCCCTAACCAGGAAAAGCTGAAAGAAGACGAAGAAGAAGAGAACATATATATTGACCAGTTGAGTAGAAAGAGGAGGGGTAGAGTGGGAGTGGTACAATAGGGGAAGAAAGTGGTAGGTGTGATTAGAGAGGGTTATTTTTGGCATGGGCATAACCAGCAGGAGGAGAGGTTTTATCTGAGAGATTTTTTAAAGAGTGCAGGGTACATGTTGGAGGTTATTGTGGATGGGAGGGTATTCCAAAAACAGTGAAGGAATAGAGCATTTGACTGGCTGGGATTTGGGGTTTGTCTACTTTAAGCAGTGTTTTATTTTCTGATCTAAGAGGTCTATTTGGTTGGTACAATGATAGTATGGAGGAGAGAGATGGACATGCTGTGGCTTTATATATCATTTTATGTGCAGTAGTTAAGTGTAGGTAGTTGAGACAGAGTGGTAGCTCTAGCCAGTTTAGTTGTTGAAGCGAGGAACAGTGGTGTGTACAGGATCATTCATTTGTTGCAAATCTGGCAACTTTATTGTAACATGAGTCAAGCTTTGTTTTAAGAGATGAGTAGATATTTGTGAGGATAGAGGCACCATATAGCAGAGATGGAAGTAGAAAGGCTGAGGCTAGAGACTTCTTAGCAGTGTTGTTGAGGTAATAGCTATGCCTATAAAGGGGGCCCAGTTTCTGATGTGTTTTTTTTTTATGTTATTGAGTATGTGGAGATCAAATGTTAGGGTTTCATCAGTAATGACTCCTAACAGTTTAGTACTAGAGACGACTTCAGTGCTGGTATCATTTTGGGAGTGGATAGAGAATTCAGTCCTATTTAGGGAGGTTGTTTTTTTGGGAGTGAATAGGATCAGTTTAGTCTTGTTTAGGTTGAGAGCAAGGTGATTGCTTGACATCCATTTTTCAGTGGATGTGAAGGCATTTTGGGTTAGTAGTTGTAGCTCGGAAGGGGTTTTAGCAGTACAGATGATTGTCAAATCAGCTGCATATTGGATGACAGTACCATGTGTAAGGGAGTTGTGGAAGTTATTGAATATATTGAATAGAAGGAGGACCAAAATGGATCCTTGGGGGACACCTATAGAGATGCTGAGAAAGGGGGAACAGGATTGTTGCCAGAAGGGTCATGGAAAAGTGAAGAGACGATCAGACCAGAATTGCGTGCTCGATTTACTACATCCATAAAGGAGGTGAGAGCTGTGTTTGTGCTATGGCCTGGTCTAATGCCATGTTGGGTTGGGGTGAGAAGTTGGTTGTGAATTAAATGGTTGAGAAGTTGTATATGGACACATTTTTCTAATATTTTTGAAATGGGAGAGAGGATAGCAATGGGCCTAAAGTTGGAGATGTCTGAATTGTTGCCGTCTTTGTGCAGAGGAAGAATGTATGCTTTCTTCCAGGTATTTGGTATGTGGGATTCTTGGATTGATCTGTTGAGAAGTATACATCTCTTCTGGGACATGCAGAATAATAAATGAGCCTCTGCCAGCTGCAACGCTTTTTGATGAAACTTGAGGGTTTGACTAAGATTGACATTAACTTTATGCATGAATGTAAGTCCTCCTGCACTTCCTAGACAGAGGATAGAGCTGCACATCACCGTTAATGTACAAAATGGCTTCTATGCAATAAAAATAACAAGAATCAAAAGAAAACAATTGTGATTCAGGATCTGTTTACCAAGGTACAAGCCATTCTGCCAGATGTCCAGTAGGTGAAGTATGATCTGATGGTATCCTTTTCATTCTTCCTCACGACTAGGTTTTGGATCCTGATCTCGGATCTGACTCGGCCACATTTTTACAGACTTAGGTTCCAGCCTCGAGCTCCTCCCACTACCCACAGCACTGTACTAAACTTCCTCAGATCTTGTTTGCCATCATCGTTGACAGATGTTGTTCTCTAGTCTCGAGTCTTCATAGCGTTTTCTTTTTGTGTGACAATTAAGTAAAGTTTTTTAAGTCTATCTTCTCTTTATTCTGCTTTTGTTCCTTCATACCTCCCCTCCCACTAGTTTTCGCTGGCATTAGGGCTTTATATTTTTTTGATGCCTTAACTGCTCTCCCTTCTGCTTCTTAGTTCATTTCAGACAACTCCATTTTTGTAAATTAAAAAAAATAATAATATACATATGTAGTAGAGTTTCCTATTTCTAATAGTTAACCTGTTTTCTGGTTTTGCCTTGCTCTTACTATATGTCTGACAGGCCTACTGGTTTTAAGCGCTGTTCAGAATGTGGGCATAAAATCCCACATTCTGATGCACATAGTATATGTGTTTATTCTTTAGGTGCTGAGCATCTGCGATCAGTCTGTGACTTAACCCCAGGCCATAGCCAACTGCAGAAACAAGCTGATTCTTTGAGGGCTGCTGCCTTCTTCCTCCTCTTCAACAAGGCCTCAAACCCCCTCAAAATCTTCTCATAGCTCATCTGACCCTAGCAAGTGCCCTCATAAGACTTTGGGGGCCGCTTCAGAGCTACCAACAAAATTATCCAAACCTTCAGATTCTAAATTTTTGGACCTGAGGCCTGCTTCAGCTCCTATAAATAGTTCATAGTTCATAGTTTATTACTAAGCTAACTGCCCTTGGGAGCCATTTCAAGCTTAGCCAATTATCCCTTGTGAGACTCAAACCCTGCACCTTGTGTTTGTAAGGCAAACACCTTAGCCATTAAGCCACCCTCCCAACCCTGTTTATATCCATCTCAAAAAGGCACCTGGAACATCATCCCTTGGAGCCAACAGGAATACATTAGGAGTTATGTCTCCCAGACCTTTTAATCCTTCCTCAGATCCTCGTTCTTCAGATCCGAGAGTCTGGAGCCAAACCCCTGATGTGTCAATTAGGGCAGTATCCCCTGACCTTATCACCAAAGATTCTGCAAACTCCCAGCAGACATTCAAGACCAGAGTCAGTGGCTTCCTCCAGATCCTCCAGGAGCCTTTTTGAGATGGATATAGACAGGTTGATCTAGAGTTTCCTCAGAGCCCAGATTCAGATGGGGGTTTTACCTACTCCATCCAATCTTGGATCTGTGAGTGCTTCGGTGACCCAAGCCAGATCTCCTTCTCTGATCCGTTCTCCCATTTTGGAGCCCCAGGATCATGGACACCAGAGAGAGCTGGCCTTGGATCTGAGGAAATTGGTTTCCTTGAGTCCAACGGTTACCCTGATTGGCTGCGCTCTGAGATCCTCAGATCGGAGTGGGTCTCAGATCCTTGGTGTCAGCATCAGATCTGGGGGTAGGGGTTCGGCTCCATCTGTATCAGAGCTATCTCTTCCCGTCATCACTTTCAGTGCTTGTCAGCTTAGGTCAGAGTCTCCCTGGAGACATTGGATCTTTGAGTGTCCCTCCTCTTTGCTCCTCAGCTGCTTTGGCTCCGAGGGGTTTGAAGAGGGTGTTGCCAGATCTGTCAGTCTTCCAGGTGGTGGAAAGGGTCTTCTCTTCTTTCAGAGACCTGACCTCTCAGATCTGCAATTCTCCCCATCGCCTTTCACTGGATCTGACTTCTGAGCCTGTCATACCTGTCCAGGGTCAGTCTGCCTCGACAAGCCTCCAAGACATGCCCCTAGAGGGAGCCCCCCTCTTCTCTTGATATCTCCCCTGAGGATCTCATAGAGGATGTCCCTCACAAGAAGAGGTGCAAAAGGATACACATAGAATCTACTCTGGAGTCTCTTACCGAGGACACAGACTTTAATGAGGGAGAGGGATCCCCACAATCACCATTGGAAGATGTCTCCTTCAGAGACATACTAGAAATCCTTACACAAAAAGGTGGTTGGTCAGCCCAAAATCCCTCTTCTGAAAAGTTTGTGTTTTTGTAGGCTTTCAGGACAGGCCTGTTTATGTCCTGTGTGACCCCTCCCCCTGGTGGATGACCTTATAGATTTAGTCTCCCGTCAGGCCTGGAAGGAGATGGACATGATTGAACCAATACCAAAACATCCAGACAAGTTTCTGTTTCCCCCCAAGGACCGCCTTCATTGGACCAAGGGCATACCTGTAGATGCTATGGTTGTGGCAGCAGCTACCAAAAAGAGCAAGATGAACAGAGTTTAACTGTCCATTCACCAAACAGGGAATCTAGAGTGTTGGGCAGGTTTGCTAAGCATGTTTACACCTCAGCTACTTTGTCGCTGAGAGCATTAAATTATTTGGCACATTTTACCAGATTGCAGAGAGATCTGGTTAAGGAACTGTTGGCCTCTCTAGCAGAGACCAATTCGGCAGAGAACTTCAACAAAGTATCTCCCCAATTGGCTACTCTCTCCTCCTTATTTAACTTCTCCATAAGGCTCATCTCCCATTCAGCAGATGGTTCCTCATGGGCAGCAGGCTCAGCCAGTGCTGTCAGGAGACATGCCTGGATGAGGCTTTGTGACTTTGCAGAAGCTTTCAAGGTGTCCTTTGTCAGTGCTCCTTTTGATGGCTCATCACTGTTCGGTTCTTCAGTCTAAGATACTGTAATCACACTGAGAAGGAAGGAAAGATCCTATCTGCCGTACGGATCAAGTTTTCTACCCCTCAACAGACTTTTTCAAGAAACCAATGAGGAGGTAAGAAAACCTGGTTCAGAAAATCCCAAGGGTCTTTCCAAGAGCAATGCAGGGATTCTTCCTCCAGGGGCAGAGGTGGAGGTTTCAGTGGGAGATGCCACCCCAGAGGCAGAGTGGGTCACCAGAATCAGGGCTTCAGGGAACCCTTCTCTGATAAGCCCTACCAGTGCCCCTGAAGCTCTATCTGACTGCCTTAGTCTGGAAGCAGTCGAGAGTTGATTTTCGATACACCCAAATGCCTGGACCGAAATATCTACAAATACATGGGTGTTAAGCATAATCTCCGCATGCTACTGTATTCCCTTTTCCCTTTCACCTCCAGAGAAATGGAGGAGACTCCGCGACATTCCATCCAGTCAGAGGGAGCACGCAGTATGAGAAATCCAAAAACTACTGCAAAAAGGAGTCATCCAAAAGGTCCAAACTGGACAAAAAGGATTTAGAACTTACTCCTGTTTATTTTAATGCCAAAGAAAACCATGGACTTTGGACAAATCCTGGATTTAAGCAATTTAAAGCAGTATGTGAAGAAGTCAGAGTTCTGGATAGCCATGGTTCAGTCCATACTACTGCTGCTGCGGAAGGACTATTGGATGTACTTGATAGACTTGAAGAATACATACTACTAAATCAAGATAGACAGGCATTCCAGAAGTCATCTGTGCTTTTGGCTGGGAGCTTGACACTTCCAATTCAGAGTGCTGACCTTTGGACTCACCACAGCCCCAGGGTTTTTACCAAGTGTATGGCAGTAATCACAGCTCATCTTAGACTTCAGGGATTCTGAGTGTTTCTGTACTTAGACAAATGGCTTCTAACTGCCCTAACCAAGCATCAGTTTATACAGACTAGAGGTTATTTGTTTCAGATTTCCAACTTCATGGGCATCACTATAAATTTGGAAAATCTCTTCTGTCCCCAGTTCAAAAGCTGGAATTCATTGGGGTTCTCCTGGATACAACTATTCAAGTAGCGTCTTTGTCCCTCCATTGCATTCAGACACTAAGAGACCAAGTTCAGACTATTTCAGATCTCCCGCCACCAAGAACAAGGTTAATTCTTCAAGCTCTTGGTTCTTTGGCAGCTGCCATCAATCTTGTTCCATTGGCCCAATTTTTTATGCAAGTTCTCCAGTGGACACTGGCTGTTCAGTGGTCTGTTCTTTACTAGCCTTTATCTGTTCCTATCAAATTGACACCCATTTGCAACAGGGACTTACTATAGTGGATTCTTTCGCACGATCTGCTGCTCGACATACCATTTATACTTCCCCTACTGTGACCACATACACTTCCCAACTGGGGGGGGGGGGGGCATTTCAAGAGGAAGATGATCCAAGGCACATGGACTTCAATAGAGACCAAATTGCATATCAATGTTCTGGAGATGAGAGCAGTCCTCCTAATGTTACAAGCCTTTCAGGACATTCTCCATTTAGGAACTATTGCAATTCACAGAGACAACATGTCAGTAGTCTGGTATATCAACAAACAAGGAGGAACCTGATCATATCCTCTGTGCAGAGAGGCTGTGAGGGTCTGGGAATGGGAGATATCTTCAGACCGATTTCTGATTGGAACACATATACCGGGGAAGTCCAGCATTCTGGCAGACAAACTCTGCAGGTCCATTTTGACCCCGCATGAGTGGTTCCTGAGTCCCTCAGTAGCAAATCTGATTTTCAGCCGATGGAGCTATCCAACCTGTGATCTTTTTGCATCCCTGCAGAACAACAAGTGCAGCAGATACTTCACTCAGATCGCCCTCTGGGGGAGACCCTGAGAGATGCTCTGGTTTACAATTGACTGTCTGGTCTCCTTTATGCTTATCCTTTGTTACCGCTGATCCTGAAGTTTCTATGGAAAGCAAAAAGGTTGAAGACCTCAGTAATCCTTATTGCCCCCTACTGGCCTTATCAGATATGGTTCCCCTTCCTCTGATCTACTTAAAATATCCTCTTTGGATACTGGAACCCAGACAGGATCTCCTTTCTCACTCAGTAGAAGGCCTACATCAGAATGTGGCCACCCTCAAACTGACTGCTTGGCTTCTCCAATTCCAGTGATTATTAAAAGGTCCAGGCTCTCTTCCCCTGTTCGTGATATAGTTTTAGCTTCTCAGAACGCTTCACCTAAGAAGGTATATAAAAGCAAATGGAAAAGGTTTGCCATTTGAGCCTCTAAAGAGAATATTGATCCATTCTCAGCTTTAATTTCACCCATCCTTCTTTTTCTTACTTCCCTTGTCAAGGAAGGCGGTAGTTTTTCCACAGTCAATTTTCAACTGGCAGCCATATCCAACTTTCACACTGGAGATTCTTCTGGACACCTGTCCATGTCTAGATTATGCAAAGCATTTATGAAGGGAGTTTTCCTCATTAGACCTCAGATTAAAGCCTGGTCTCCCCCCTTGGGATCACATGGTTATACTCCAAGGTTTAACTGAAAAGCCCTTTGAACCAGCTATTGAGTGTGACATGAAGTACCTTTCTTGGAAAACTGTCTTTTTGGTGGCCATTACATCAGCTAAAAGAATCTCAGAGATTTAGGTCCTTTTTTTTCCAAGCCACCATTTATCATTTTTCACAAGGATAAGGTTTCCCTTTGTACTAATCCTTCCTTCATACCCAGAGTACCTATGTAATCTAACATTAATCAATCAATACATTTGCCAGTCTTCTTTCCAAATTTCACCAATAAGGGCGAGTACTTGCTACATCTTCTTGATGTTCACATGCAGTTACATTTTTATCCTCACAGAACAAAACAATGTAGGAAATTTGATCAGTTGTTTGTGTCCTTTTCCCCCTAACCATCTAGGGCTCACAGTATCAAAAGTTACATTAGCTAAATGGGTTATAGACTGTATATCTTTCATTTATTCCAACTGTGGCCTGAAATTGCAATGTCCCCCAAAAGTGCATTCTGCGAGATCTATGGCTGCTTCAGCTGTTTTTTTCTCTAGAGCTTCCATTGACAATATTTGTGTAGCAGCCACTTGGTCAAAATCTCATACCTTTGTGACAAATTACAAATTTGACATTGTCTCCAGAAGCAGAGCTTCCTTTGGTTTGACAGTGCTCCGGTATATCCTTCCTTGAGCCACCCAAGAGTTACATAGCTGGGGACTCTGACCCAGTCATTAGAAGAATGAAAAGGACAGCATCAGATTTAGAAGTTATGTACTTGGTATCTCTGTTCTCCCTTGATTCTTCCTCACCTTCCTTCCCAGCCATCCTCCCAGCCATAGAAGTTCTTAGAGGATCTATGGAGTTTTTTATAGGGCTACTGCGTTCCCTTTTTGAGCCTGTTTTTTTTTTGTATTTTTTTTCCTTTTCTTTTCTAGCCTTTATTAAACGTCATTAACTTATAAGAATATGTCAGCAGCAAACTGGATCTGAGGATGTTGAGTGCCGTGTAGAGCATTGTGGATAGTGGGAGGAGCTCGAGGCTGGAACCTGTCTGTTAATATGCAGCCAAGTCAGATCTGAAACCCAGTCATGAGGAAGAATGAATGGCTAACAGAGATACCAAGTTATGGTAAGTACGTAACTTCTAATTTCCTTGCCTGGATGACTGGCTTATGGCAATTTCATTAAGGGATGTCTTGGTAATAGCAGTGTTGTAGCACCTTCTGTGGTTGCAAGCCCTGAGAATCACCATAAACTGAAAGAACGTTGGTCTTATCTCCCAGAGTTAGTTTTCATTGGCTTAGAGTTGGACACCATTTATTATGAGTGTTTCCTGTCCACTGACAAGGCCCAAGAAGTCATATCCTTAGCAACCTAGGTGAAGTCACATTGAAAGATCCAATCCCAGACCCTCTTGTTCCTCTTGGACCTCATGGTGAACATGCTCTTCACAATTCTATTCACAAAGTTGAGGGTGTGGGTGTTGTAGTGTCTAGTGAGGAAAAACCATCATGCCCTTACATATTTACTGTTAAAGTTAGACCCCTGTCACAGGGCCCTGAAGTAATGGGTAATGTTAACAAGTCTCATTTTGGACCATCCATTTCTGCAGGCAAACCCATCACAAGTCCTTATAATGGATGATCTGCTTTATTATATTACATTTCATTTTATCATGTCGCAGTTTACCAGGCAATATTTATTTCATACAAAACAAATTATATAAGCAACAAAACTTTCACTGAATGAGGATAGCATATTAAACAAACTCTACAAGAGCTTCATGCAAGAGGCCAAGCCCCCTGTATCTCCTATATGGGGTCTTGCCCCCACCCCCTCCTCTACTTAAATGCTCAACTCACACAACATTAGGTAATTAGAAGTATTGCTTCCTTTCCCAATATTAGACAACACTGGTGTGCACAAATAAGATTTACAGATGTCACAGTTTTACTTTCTGTTCACACCTACAAGACACGCTGTGACTGTTAAACTGAGACATAAAGTAGAAGGCAGTATAATCAGATAGAACCATAATGAACACTTCTGTAGCTGGTTGGGAGGCCTTCCCTTGTGTAGGCAAAGTTAGAGCAATTAGGAAAAGGAGCTGTACAATACATCTGGATCTAAAGAAGGAGTTCCTCATCCTATATATCTGGAAAGAGAGCTGAGACCATATCCCATCCTGCTCTGAAAATGCAACTAGTTCCTGGTTGTGGTACATGAACAAACAGGTCTGCAAAGAAGTGTAAACCCTGTGTCGCTAGGTGATATCACATTAGTCGTGGGCAAGGACAGTGCTCTGACTGTTGTTCATGTACTGCAGGAAGTGTACACACTGGTGAATCCCCTTGGCCACAGTTCAATTTCTCCTCTAGAGATGGGGATAATGGAACTCTGTCTACAATCGTCTGGGAGTGGGGTAGGGCAAAGAGCAACCTGTTCACTTCATGGGAGAATGTGGTCCTCCCCCTCTTTTGCTTGGTTCAGAATGTTAAGTGGATGGCGGTGGATGTATTTCTTTCTCGGTTTTATTCTGCCTTACTGCAAAATTCAGAGGAACAAGACCAGAACTGATTCTCACTGCCCCACAGTAACCAGGAAGTTTATGATTTCAGGATCTGAGTTCTGTAGCAGTAGAGAAACTTGTCTGTTTAATTCTGCTGGTCAAGATGATGACGTGTTCCAATTCAGGACAAGGCTACACCAAATGATCCTGTACCACTACTGGCATACATATATGTATGTATGTGTGTGTGTGTGTGTGTGTGTGTGTGTGTGTGTGTGTGTGGCTGGTCTGCATATCATGACCTTGTAGAGGGCAAAACTCCAGCTTAGAGCAGGATAGTCAAGCAGTTTGTTAAAAGGGTTCTGTGCCTTTGCATACATTTGAAATGGTCTTCCTTGGGACTTTTAGCATCCTGCATTTAAATATGCTAGTTTGGTGGGTGTTAAGTTCATGTCTTGGGAGGAGGTGTAGTTGTTAGTCATTTCCTCTTGTCTTCAGAGTTTCAAAACCACAGGGCCTTCTCTTTTGTGTATCCCTTAGGACTGATTCATATTTTCTGATGTCAGAAGTGTTCTTACAGTACAATTAGCTTTATTTTCTTTCCAGGGGAAAATCCATTGCTAAAAGAAGCTGTACATTCCTTAAATATTCATTTCCAAATAAGATTTTAAATGTGAATGATGCATGTATAGGAAGTAGATCAATTGTTATTTGCATTTGCTTGACTATGGAAGGGGTTGCAGTGGCTAAGCAAACAATTCCTCAAGGCACATGCTTGCCTGTTGGAAAATGATGTCAGAGGCCACGCCACTGAGGGTGCAACTGATTTCACTACTTCCTATAAAAATGGCTTCCTTGATGAAGGTAACTGGTCCTCTGTTCTCACCCTCACCAAGCATTATTGCTTGCATCATGATCCCAAGAACTGAGCCTCCTTTAGTACCTTGGTACATCAGAATTTCGTCTTATGTGACTGTATTTCAGCCACCCAGGGAAATCTAACATTTCACTGTTATCATCTTAAAATTATTCACTGCAGAGGGTATTTAGTCATATGTAACAGGAAAAGAGATGCTTGAGAAGGCTCCTGGAGTGGATACTTATTAATTTCTCTATCTAGTATTAATTTTTTTGTGCAGGCAAGGTACAAGAAAATAATTGTATATTCTTATGGAGTTTTGGGCTTAACGGTTTCTATCTGCTCAGTGGATGGGGATCAAAGTGGGGAGTGCAGTGCCCAAACATGCCTTCCTTGTCCACTTTGCAATATCTTGACATGCACTGACCATGTCCCTTAATGTGGAGCTGCAATGTCTGATAGATCATAGATTAACTGATATGGTTAGTGCATATTTTTTTATTTTATGTCTTTTCCTGAATACAGACACACACAACCTTTCTCATACAATTCAGGCCACAGGACCTTCCTTTTGAAACTCTGCCGGTAATAAAAGGTACTATTTTTATGATAAAGTTTAAACAATTTTTTGATTAAACTGACATTCGTTTAGTTTGCAGCTGATCCTGACCTGTTTGGCAGTAAACACAGAGAATTAAGGCTATGAGCTGTTAATGAGTTTCATCCTGCAGTCCAGGATTTGAGTCACTCAGCCTCCATTTGCTTACTGATTTAACCATTTAACCAGTCATTGCTCCCTGGCTGAGTCTGAAAAGTGCATGTGGATCATTGCTCTACCCTGGTTTGCAAATAAATTAATGAATTAAACCGGACCTTTTTATTTCAGCTGGCAAAATGTTATGCACCACTGCATGCATTCACAACTGGGCTTTATTGAGTGCAAAGTAGGAAATTTATTTATTTATATTTATTATTTACATTTGTTTTCTTGGGTAGAACACTGACCTAGTTGGGTTGTTTTTAGACCAGCCATTTGACAAAAAAAAAACATTTAAACATTTGGTGTCTATAGAAGTTATACAATGCATACAATGAAGAAAAAATATTTAACATTTTAATTTTTGGCAAGACAGTGTGAACAAGAGGTTTATCAAGATTCATTGCAGCATAGCAGGAAAACATTCTATGTCTGAGGTGATTTGAATCTACCCAGAGGCACAGACGCTTGATTGTTTCGGCCCATACTAGAAGGGAGGAAGGGGCACACACACACACACACACACACACACACACACACACACACACACACACACACACACACACACACACACACAGACACACACACAGACACACACACACACACACACACACACACACACACACACACACACACACACACACACACACACACACACACACACACACACACACAATCCTTGGCAGAGGCAGTGATGGCATAGAAGGGCTTTCATAGCAAGTGTGCATTCACAAGGAAAGATATTTTGGGCCATTACAGTGACTCATTTCCCCATGTTCCTTTTCAAAGGGATCAAGTTATGTTATACAAAATGTATCCATTGCTGAGATGCCAAAGAGGGAGAGCACATAGTACCCTAATGCCCCCCCCCCCCCCAGATGGCTCTTAATTCAGCTCTATATGTAATCTGTCTGATGGAGGGGAAGTTTAATGGTCAGCATGCACTGGATGGGGGTGGCAAAAGTCCCAGAACAATAATATTAAAAAGCAGTGTAGTCACTTAGTATAATCAAAGAGTAGAGTTAAATGTACTAGTGTGGTCATAACGTAGGACATGTTTCTTCGGTTCCCTATCAGAAGCCTGAAACACTATAAGCCTGAAAATCAAAATCTAACCCTAACATAAAACCACCCGCACACTTACTTGAACCCAACGCATGACCTAACACCACAGGGCTAACAATAGCAAAGCCACAATGACGTCAGTATGTCCATTTTGTGTTTTCAGGATTTTGAGTTTCAGGATTTTGGGTTTTCGGGATTTTGAATTTTCAGGCTTTAGTTTTCAGGATTTTGATTTTCAGGCTTATAGTGTTTCAGGCTTCTGATAGGGAACCGTTTCTTCATATGTATGATAAAAATACTGAACACTGTAGTATACGGAAGTGATTGAAAATACTGTTTTGGAGAAAATATATATGTAGCGTTTATAAAACAGTAATGTAGAAGAAGAGAAAAAAAGAATGTATTCAGTATTTAGGGTGGATATGAGGGAAGGGATCCTACAGAGTAAATGTGTGACATGCTTGTATAATATATTTTAAAATACATTTTATTCTGTCTTTAATTAGTTCATTCAGCAATGCATGTTACTGATCACTGTGGCATCAAAACTTAGTAATGCAAGTAAATAGGTTCATAGGTGGGTACTAGGCTATCTGCCCGAAGGCATTTATAAGCCTAGCCAGAATGTGTTGGCTTTCGCCGCCCCCTTAGATTAGTTCCCTGTGCTTCTGTCCAGCAGAGCCACTGAAGTGATCCCCGAGGTAAACTTTCTGTTTCCTATCCACTCTTCAAGGTTTCTTTTAGAGAGTGTTAGCGAGGAGCTCTGCCTAATGTAGACTGGGATCTTGTTCCAAAGCATGGGAAATCTCTGGGACAGGAATCTATCCCTCCAGCACATCCTATTTATTGTTGTGGTGAGGTTTAGATCCCTAGAGCGTGTGGCTAGAGGGGATAAGGTTTTCTTTAGGTGGAGCATGTCCATCAATTCTGGGTTGGACATGGCCTTGTATGTCAGGCAGAGATCACCTCTGAGTAGGCGGTATGCAACCGAGTACAACTGGAGTTTCTTCAGTCGAGCTGCATAGGGCATCTGTTTGAGGCCATTGATCCTCTTGGTGAGGTACTTCTGTGGTCTTTCCAGCTGTTGCAGGTGTCTTGTAAGGTACATCCCAAATGGGGCGTTGTACTCTAAGATGGGTCTGATGAGTGATGAGTAGAGGGGCACAATGACCTCTTTTGATCTGGATGTGAACCCTTTTGTGATTAGGTGGGTCACCCAGAAGGATTTTCTAACCACTTTGACAATGTGATTATCAAAGGTGAGATTACTTTCTACTTGGGTCCCCAGATCACTTATTACGTCTTCCGTATTTAGGGGCCTACCACCTATGTGGTAATTTGTGGGTACTTTGTTTTTTCCAAAGGGGATGACTATGCACTTTTTGGCATTTAGCTTGAGGCCATGATTTTGACACCAGGTATCTGTTTCAATGAGACCCTTTTGGAGGATGTCTGTGTCAGCCGGAGAGTCAATTATAGCCCCTAGTTTGCAGTCGTCTGCGAACTTGGTCACCCATAATCCTCCTGTGCTTGCCTGTACCTCTGAGAAGTATATGCCGAACAGGAGAGGGTCCTAGGACTGAGCCCTGGGGAATGCCACTTGTAACCAGTTTAGAGTTGGACCTAGCTCCCGCAACTCGCACCATGTGGGTTCTGTCCATGAGCCAGTTGGCAACCCATCTTGTGACGTAGGGGTTTATTTTCAGGCTGGTGAGCTTGTCTATAATACCAGAATAGGGAATGGTGTTGAAGGCCTTAGCGAGGTCTAGGTAGGCTGTGTGTACCACCTTTCCCTCGTCTATAGCCTTGGTAACTGTCTCAAAGAAGTCCACCAGGTTTAGGAGGCATGGTCTGCCCTTAACAAAGCCAAACTGGGTAGGGTCCAGTGTTTGGAGGGTCCCAATGTCTCTGTTAATGAGTTCCATGATGATGCATTCCATAGCCTTGCAAACCAAGCTAGTCAGGATTATAAGGCGATAGTTCCCATGGTCTGTTGTGGCCTCACCTTTGCGGAGTGGAATAACCATTGCTGTGCGCCACTCTATGGGTATGTAGCCTGTGGAGAGGCTGAGTTTGAAAAGTATGTTTAGGTGAGGGGTTAGTTCATCTTTGAGCTCGTGTAGGATGCAGTCTGGGACACCATCCGGTCCCATTGATGCTGTGTTTTTGGCTTTGTAAAGGGCTGTTTTAACCTGAGCGTCTGTGATTTCAGAGACTCTACATTCTTCTGGTATGGTTATGGGCCCTTTTGGGGGTGAGAGGGGGGTGAAGTTTGCGCTGAACTTGTCTGCCAGGATGTTGGCGATATCGGTCGGTTCAGTGTATTTTGTGCCATTCTGCACTAACTCCGAGCAGATCTGAGCATTGCCACTTAGATTCTTGACATAGCTAAAGAATGCCTTGTGGTTAACTCTGGAGTCCTTGGCAATATTTCTTTCAAAGCTCGCCTTGGATGATTTTATGAGGGATCATAGTTTCTTGGTGATACTGATCAGGGATGTCTTCCCTTCTTGGTATTTTACTCTTTTCTGTACTAGTTTCCTCCTTCTGTTGTATAGCTTGTTTATGGCAGGAGTCCACCAGACTAGTTTCCTTTTCTTGGAGGAGTGAGTCTTGGTTTTGCTTGGGATGGCACGATCCATGCATTCTTGTAGCTGCCCATAGAATGCATTAGTAAAGGATTTTGCAGCTTGGACAGTGTTATCCTTCAGCATGGGGGCTTTGAAACTTTCCACCTCGGTCTTAAGTAACGTGAAGTTTGCTTTCAAAAAGTTTTTCACGGAGGCTTTCTTGTCCGGGGGTGGGGGCAGATATCCAAAGTGATTTGTTTATGGTCAGATCTAACAAGCGAGGGGTTGACCTCTGGTGTGGAACACCGGTCACCCATGTTGGTGATGACCAGGTCCAATATGTTGTCACCTCTGGTGGGAGTGTTGACCAGGTGAACCAGGGCGTTTGAGTTTATAAATTCTAGGAAAAGTTGGGCAAGGGAGTTAGTACTTGAGTAGTTCTCCCAGTTAATGTTTGGGGAATTGAAATCACCCAATATTAGGGTGTTTGGTAGGACCTTTATGTTTCCCAGTGTTTCCAGAAATGCAGAATGGGGGTCCTGGGACATGGTGGGTGATCTGTAGCAAGCTACAATTTGAATTGCAGTTTTGCCCATTGTTAGTTGCACGTGGATGATCTCTGAAGCATCGTGCTGTGCCACTAACCTGGAGTTGTGGGTATCCTTGATGAATATGGATACTCCCCATCCTTTTGTATTTTGGTTTGGGTTCTGTGGCTGAAATGTATGGTATGAGTTGTAGCCTGGTAGTGCTGGGGTGCTCTCTGGAGCCTTAAACCTGGTTTCTGTTACTGCATATATATCGATTTTCTCCACACTGAGGAGTGCCTCGAGTGCGTGCATTTTGAGATTTAGACTTCTGGCATTGAGTAGCGTTATCCTCAGTTTTTTGTTACTTGTGCTATTTACGGCAGTGGGTTTGTCTTTTGAGCCTTGCCTAAAAAAGGCACTATGGAGGTGGCAAGAGCCTTGGCAAGTATTCAAAAGCCTAAGGGTGACAGGTGCAAGACGTCTCTGTGAAGCAGCATGGCTTGTTGAGCATGTCATCCCAGGCGGACAGACACTGGATCCCCTATGAATGACACCAGAAACTTAGCCAGTTGTTGAAATCGAGAAATGGGTAACTCAGTAATTGTATAAACTGAGGGGAAAGTCTGAAAGTTAAATGGAAAGGGTAAGAGAGAAAGAGCAATCATAGTTCTCTGATAACCTGTTAACCTGACACCATTACTCTCTACTGGCTGCAATATTGTATCTTGTAGAAACTGCCATACATGATGCTACAATTCCTGTAACTCCATATGAATTACAATTGGAGGCAGTTCTGGGCGGGTCTATATTATGACGCCGAAACAGCTAAACACTGAACTCCATTTCAGCGACACATAAAGAGTGAACCACAAATTATGCGAACAGCCAGATCACTGTTTTTTTCGTAGGGAGAAAAATCACTTGAATGTCGCCGTGAATTTGCCCTTTTCCCCACTGTAGTACGATCTTGGAGTTGTATATTTATTTTGGGGGGTGTGGGGGGCAAAGCCCCGCACTTTGTAATGTTTGAGCTGTTGTGTCGTGTCTGGTTGGCCTACCGATTTTTTCCCTAGGAAGAAAATCTGTGATCTGGCCATTGCCTGTAACTTGTAGTTCGCTCTTTGTGTCGCTGAAACAGCGTTTGGTGTTTAGCCGTTTCAGCTTCGTAATATAGACCCATTCTGGGCACATTGCAGATGCTGAGAAAAGCACTCTTGGCTAATGTCAAAAAATTAAACAATGCTAATTTCATGAACTCTGATTGTACCCTGATGCTGGAAGGGGGTCCATTTCCATAATGGTATTAGAAACATAAAACACTTGGAGAAATTAAGCTGAGAGAAACCTGCTGGACGAAACACAATTAATTTAGTGGAGGGTTCAGATAACTTGTTTGCAGTGTATATCCTTTAGCTTTCTTTAGATGTTGCAATGCTTATTTTGCATCAGTTGATGAATGATGTAAGAGAATACCATGATGCAGTGTGTTTTATTGATAAATATAGTGCATTATAAGCTGACCCAGTGGCAGAAGGAAAGGTATCTGCACTGCCAGTCACCTAAGTTTGGGAATGAACTTGGGCCACTGGTAGGGTTAACATAAAGGATGGGATGAAGTGGCTAATGGCCAGCTCTGCTATCCTAGAAAGTAGTCTAGGTAAAGGGATCTCTGCCTGTGCAATTTCTGTTGGAGGCAAGGAGTATCATGAGCCAAAAGCAGAGTTGGGGGAGTAACACAACATTTTTTACCTGATGGGTAATGGATGCACCAGGTTTATTGATTTTATTGCATGTCACTCCTCCAGGAGGTAAAGATGCTGACAAGCTGCTACATGATGGTTTATGCTTCACTGGACACTGATCCACCACTCAGCTTTCACTCTAGGCTTTTAAGAATTAAAGCTTAAGGCTAACTTCCCAACTAGTTGGGAGCTCTGCTCGGTAAAGGAAGACATGTGGCTAGGATTGCTGGAAAGGTGTTATAGATCCAGGCCTGCTGAATCTAGCTTTGTTTGTATGCTTGTTATTTCCCTGGAATGCTAATTCCACCTAAAATGCAGCTTCTCAGCGCTTCTGTGGATCCCTAGTGATATCTGCATTGCTTACTGTACTTATTTCCTTGCTTCGCTTGAAAGAAAGTTACTGTTTGTCGTTTTTGCATTTAAGTTACCTGTAACACATTGCACTTGTTACCTGGCACTTGCTCACTAAAGCAATTATAAGTCAGCACTAAAAATTAAAAGCACTACACCCTCGCTCCCCATTGGCCCTTGTTTTCAATTATAAAGGAATTCCCAATATTATTCTAGCATGTCCAAAGGTCAGTTGTCAATCTCCTCTCCGGTCCAGCTGGTGAATATGGGAATCTTGAGGCAATGTTACAACTGCCTCATGTACACAGACAACCCTCTCCTCCTCCCAACAAATTCCAACACATGTGAGAGATGCAACCATATAGCCAAACTGGAGGCTAAGCTCTCTCAACTCAGTACTGGCATAACCAGTCAGGAGGAGAAGGAAACCACACTCACTACAATTCCAGTCTCACATAGACCTACCACGACAGCAAACCAAATACATAATCACACAAAACATACTCGGAGGCTCTAAATAAAGATCTGCCTAAGCAGCAGAGACCTCCAAAGCAGACACCCAAGCAACCACTACCCCAAAACAAAACACGTGCAACACATATCTCACAAAGCCAGTGTGCCGAACAGTCACAGCCCTTAAGGCTAAACAACACACCTGATACACTTGTAATAGGTGACTCTATCGTCAGGCACACTGACGTCCCACTCACCAGGCTGAACAAGGAGAAGGTCATGGTGAGCAGCCTGTCTGGCGCTAGGATCCGCCACATAACACAAGCACTCAGGTCACTCCAAGGCAAGTACAAATATGACTCAGTCATTGTCCATGCTGGTGTGAATGACCTGAGACATACTTCCCTGGGCTACATGAAAAGAGACATAGAGGAGCTCTCTGAGCATGTAGCCCAGGCTGGTATGACCCTGACCTTGAGTAGCATCTTACCCTCACCAAGAATGATGCCACAATATGAAGACAAGATGATCAATTTCAAAAATTGGCTTAAGTATTGGTGTCATTCAAAGGGGATCCAATGCCTGTCAGCTTGGGATGATATGCACGACAAGCCACGATGCTTTGCTAGGGACGGCTTGCACCTGTCACCCCTGGGCTTTCAAATATTGGCAAAGGCTCTTGCTACCCCCATAGTGCCTTTTTTAGGCAAGGCTCAAAAGACAAACCCACCTCCATAGGTATCACAAGGGATAAGAAACTAAGAGTAATGCTACTCAACGCTAGAAGTCTAAACCTCAAGATGCACACACTCAAAACTCTCCTTAGCATGGAGAACATCGATATCTGTGCAGTAAGAGAAACCTGGTTCAGGACTCCCGAGAGCACCCCAGCACTACCAGGTTATACCTCATACCATGCTTTTCGGCCCCAAAACTTGGACCGAACCACAAAAGGAGGGGGAGTATCGATATTCATCAAAGATACCCACACCTCCAGGTTGGTGGCAAAGCACGAAGCATCAGAGACTATCCTTGTGCAACTAACAGTGGGTAAAACTGCCTTCCAGTTTATAGCCTGCTACAGACCACCCTCCCAAACCCAGGAACCCCACTCGGCCTTCCTGAGAACACTGGAAAATATGAAGGTCTCTCCGAACACCATTATATTGGGCGACTTCAACTACCCAAACATAGTTTGGGAGCATTACTCTAGCTCCAACACCCTTGCCCAAAGGTTCCTAGAATTCATAAACTCAAATGCTATGGAACAACTTGTTACCACTCCCACAAGAGGGGAAACATACTGGACCTGATCATCACCAACATGGGGACTCTATGCTCCAGACCAGAAGTGTATCCCTCACTGGTAAGATCAGACCATAAACTGATCTCACTGGATATTCACATCCCGACCCCACCCCCTGCCCAGAAAACCACAGTGAAAAACTTCTCTAAAGCAAATTTCACACTCCTCAAAATCGAGGTGGAATCCTTCAAAGCCCCCGGGCCTGTGGAAAATACGGCCCAGACCGCAGAATCCTTTATAAATGCATTCTATGAACACCTTCAGGAATGCATGGATCATGCAATCCCAAATAAAACCAAGACCCAATCCTCCAAAGGCAGACGACCTGTCTGGTGGACCCCAGCCATAAACAAACTATACAAATGAAGGAGGAAGCTACTACATGATAGAGCAAAATCCCAAAAAGGGAAGGCATCTCTGATCAGTATTAGCAAAAAACTAAGGGCACTCATAAAATCATCAAAGGCCAGCTTCGAGAGAAAAATTGCACAGGACACTAAGGATAATCACAAGGCTTTCTTTAGTTATGTTAGGAACCTGGGTGGGAATTCCCAGATATGCTCAGAATTAGTCCAAAATGACAAAAAATACACTGATCCCACAGACATTGCCAACATCCTAGCTGACAGGTTCAGCGCAAACTTCTCCCCCCCCCCCACCAAAAGGGCAATTATCTATCCCAGCAGAGTGATGCCCCCCTGACATCTCAGATGCTCAGGTGGGAGCCGCCCTCTCCAAAGCAAAAAACACAGCATCAATGGGACCAGACGGTGTCCCAGGCTGCGTCCTACATGAACTCCAAGAAGAGCTAAACCCAAACATAAAACTACTGTTCAATCTCAGCCTTACTATAGGATATGTACCCAAAGAGTGGCGTACAGCAACAGTGGTCCCTCTCCACAAAGGTGGTGCCTCAACGGACCCTGGAAACTATCGCCCCATAAGCCTGACTAGCTTGGTCTGCAAAGCTATGGAAAGGATCATCATGGACCTCATAAATAAAGATATTGGGGACCTACAGACACTGGATCCTACCCAGTTTGGCTTTGTTAAGGGCAGATCCTGCCTCTTAAACCTGGTTGACTTCTTTGAAACAGTCACCAAGGCCATTGACGAAGGGAAGGTGGTCCACACAGCCTATCTGGACCTTGCAAATGTCATCGATACAATACCCCACTCGGGCATTATAGATAAGCTCACCAGCTTAAATATAAACCCCTATGTCACTAGATGGGTTGCAAACTGGCTCAAGGACAGAACCCACATGGTTAGAATTGCTGGAGCCATGTCAGACTCCAAACCAGTTACAAGTGGCGTCCCACAAGGCTCAGTCCTGGGACCTCTCTTGTTTGGTATATATTTCTCGGAGGTACAGGCCAACACGGAAGGAATGTGGCTGACCAAGTTCGCAGATGACTGCAAACTGGGTGCCATAATCGACTCTCCAGCCAACACAAGCATCCTCCAAAAGGGCCTCATAGAAACAACAACTGGTGCCAGAACCATGGCCTCAAGCTAAACGCCAAAAAGTGTATAGTCATCCCGTTTGGCAAAAACAAAGTGCCCACAAATTACCACATAGGTGGTAATCCATTAAGTACAGAAGAAGTAATTAGGGACCTGGGGACCCAAGTTGATAGCAATCTCTCATTTGACAACCACGTGGCCAAAGTGGTTAGAAAAACATTTTATATAGCCCACCTAATCATGAAGGGATTCACATCTAGATTAGGGGAGGTCATCGTGCCCCTTTACTCATCCCTCATCAGACCCATAATCGAGTACAATGCCCCTTTTGGGATGTACCTTACCAAACACCTGCAGCAACTGGAAAGACCCCAAAAGTACCTCACCAAGAGGATCAAAGGGCTCAAACAGATGCCATATGCTGCCCGGTTAAAAAAACTCCAGCTGTACTCATTGGCATACCGCCTGCTGAGAGGTGACCTGTGCCTGACGTATAAGGCCATGTTGCACCTCAAAAAATCCAAATCCCATCGAGCTACACACTCGAGAGACTTGAACCTCAGCACTGAAATAAATATGATATGCTGGAGGGACAGATTCATAACCCAGAGGCTCCCTTCACTCTGGAATAAAATCCCAGTCCAGGTTAGGCAGAGTCCCTCATTGACTCTCTTCAAGAGGAATCTTGATGAGTGGATGGGAGATCGTAGGTTTATCCCGGGTATCACTTCTGTGTCACTGTTAGACAGAGGCACAGTATACTAACCTCGAAAAAGGGCATAGCAAAATTAATTTAAAATGGGTGGCGAAAGCCAAACACACTCTGGCTAGGCTTATAAATGCCCTAGGGCAGATAGCCTAGTATGAACCTATGAACCTATAAGGGTGTAGGGGAGACTATGAGGATAATTTTGAGGGCCAGTGGTATTTCAGGTGGGGAATACAGAGTTTTAAAAAAGTGTGTGTGTGTGTGTGTGTGTGTGTGTGTGTGTGTGTGTGTGTGTGTGTGTGTGTGTGTGTGTGTGTGTCTGTGTGTGTGTGTCTGTGTGTGTGTGTGTGTGTGTGTGTGTGTGTGTGTGTGTGTGTGTGTGTGTGTGTGTGTGTGTGTGTGTGTGTGTGTGTGTGTGTGTGTGTGTGTGTGTGTGTGTGTGTGTGTGTGTGTGTGTGTGTGTGTGTGTGTGTGTGTGTGTGTGTGTGTGTGTGTGTGTGTGTGTGTGTGTGTGTGTGTGTGTGTGTGTGTGTGTGTGTGTGTGTGTGTGTGTGTGTGTGTGTGTGTGTGTTTGTGTCTACACGCAGTATGATTGATACACACACACATATTAGTACTGCCAAAGCTTCATGTATTAGGTAGTGCCAAGAGCAACGGCTGGACAATCCAAAACTATTTTGGAACAGTTGTGCAATTCAGTATCAGTAATGTAGTTCTTAAATAATTAAGCAAGTCCTATCAAGCTTTAGGTAACATAAATGAGATAAAGGATGTCATTTCTGCCCTGCTGCTAACAAGTAGTAAATTATTTAATATTGATCCACCGTGCCTCTGTTTTACATTTAATTCTTTGGTACTCAGTCCCATTATATAGCCTTTATTTCTTCCTACCCTCATTCTCTGAAGTACAGAGCAAAAGGCTGTGAGAAAGCCCAGATGTGCCATACTTACTGTTTCCCTCTGTCCACCTCAGTGATAGAATTGCATAAAGATGGACTAGCAGACTAACTCCTGTTCATACTGGTAATGGACTACATCAGCAGACAGGTTGGAGGGGTCAGAGCAACAAAGCTGCTATATGCAGACAATGTGGCAGTACAGGCAGACTCTGATCTAGAACTTCAGCAAAGGATAGGAGAATGGAATGCAAATCTGAAGGCACATGGGATGAAACTAAGCACAGATAAGACAGTGGTAATGGCAGCAGATTGGGGAAATCAGAAGAAGCTGAGAATAGAGATAGATGGGAAGATAGTGGAACAGGCAAACAGCTTCAAGTATCTGGGAGGGGTGGTTGAGGAGAAGGGTAGTCTGAATGAAGTGGTCAAAGCTAGAATCAGAGGGGCTGCAGCCAACTAGCATAGAGTATCAGGTGTAGTCTATGACAGAAGAATGCCAAAGAAGCTGAAAAGTAAGGTGTACAAGACAGTGGTGCGACCAGTACTACTGTATGGTACAGAAACCTGGGCAGTAAAGGCAGAACAGTTGAAGAAGCTAAAGGTGATGGAAATGAAGTGCCTGAGAAAGGTGGTAGGATGCACACTGCGGGACAGGCGAAGAAATAAGGACATAAGAGCAGAAGCCAAAGTAGCTCCAATTGCAGAAAAGATCAAAGAGAACAGATTACGGTGGTTTGGGCACATGTGTAGAAAAGCAGAAGACAGTCTGGTGAGGAAGATTTGGGACAGACAGGAAGTAGGTAAGAGGAAGTGAGGGCGTCCAGCAAAGAGGTGGATGGATTGTGTGAAAGAAGATCTGCGACAGTCAGGCATGAGTGTTGAAGAAGGCAGGAGAGTGGCACTGAATCGAGAGAGTTGGCGACAGTTAATACGATACCACGACCCCATGTAAATGGGAAAAAGGAGGATGATGATGATGATGATGATGATGATGATGGACGATGGACTAGCAGAGGCATCTATTAAAGCCACCAGAAAATTGGTGTTCAAGAATTCCAATATAGTTACCTGGTTCTTTCCTACATTCACATTTTTGCCAGCCTCCATTATTACAATACCTCTTCAAGTACTAATTAAAGATGTACTATTCTCCTATTATTTTTTTTTCTACTAAAGCACTACTGAAGACTGTTTTGCACCCTGAGAAGCAGTTCATTGAAATCATTTGCCTTATATGCCCAAATCCTAGAATATTCGTGAGCTTTGAATTACAGTGACTTTTTCCACAGAAAGTTTTTCTAAGTAAAACCCTTGCTGTTTCAGGATTTTCTGTTTCATAAGTTAATGAGGTTCCCTTGGTATAGACAGCAATCTCATAGTAATTTTAAGGTGATATTTATAAACAGGTGTTGTACTTTGTGTCCCACAGACCCAAATGATGTTGTTATAAAGTGGTAGTAGGCACTCTAAATGCTTAATTTAAGGACTTGGTGTCTGTATTGTTTTGCTAACAGTTTGGTAAGTTATTTGTGTTTTCCCCATACATACAGTACTGTGCATTGAAAAATGCCACTAGCAGGCAGAATCCTTCCTTTTTTCCATGTTCAGTAAGTTTCTACTTTATGATTAATAGTTGAAAATATGATCACTTTTCATTTCTTCTCTCAGATGTTGCCTGCTTTTACATATGCCTTAACATCTCCTTGCCAGTTACATTATTTTACAAAAAAACAAGTTTATGCATGGTGTTTGTGTGTCAATTTTATACTAATATTTGAAAAAAAAAAGTTAGTGCTGGCCTTTGCTTATTATTCTAGCCTTCAATGCTTAAAATAAAAATAAGTGTATGCGAAGATTTCAGTAAAATGATACTCCATTATGTGGGTGGATTGGTTAAAAAAACACTTGCAGGAAAAACGTAACACATATTTGAGAATTCCCTGTGTTTTGATGTGCATATTTATGTTTATAGTAGGAATGGCCATACTCAGCAGTTTCTTAAAACAGACATGAGATTCAGTGTTTAGTAGCAGCAAAAGAATGCCAGTGTTTTTTTCAAAAGTCCACCCTCCCCTCTCCTCTCATACATTCTTGTGGTTGAGGGAAAGCCATTTCTTTCTTGGCATTCATCCACTATTTTACTGATTTCACATAAAATTCTAAGGGTCAGTTGTTAAACACCAATGAAAAACAGCTTTTCCTTGTTGCCTGTAGGCTGTTCTGTATTCTACTGACCACATCAAGAACAAAATGGCATGATCATATAGGCAAGCAATAAGTTAAGACATGATGTGTGATTGTGGTTCAGTAACTACAGACCTTTTATGAACTGCTTCCATAATGCCTCCAATAACCTGAGAAATTAGATTTTCCTACAAACTAGCATTAAAGTGTGTTACAATATCAGAATGTTCCCAAGCTTGGCATAGAGTGGCATTTACTCCTGTTTCCTGTGCCTCAAGAAGTAAATTTAATCCTACATACTTTGATTCATTTCAACGTGTATACCCAAGCAGTTAGTCACCGAGCGTGCCCCATTACTGGAAACAATTTTCAGATTTTACTTATGTTACTTTCTGACATTGTGGTCTTCTGACTATGTTCCTCCTGAACCCCCCCCCCCCCACACACACACACAGACTGCAACTGTGAGAACACTGATCTTTTTTAAGCTTAAATAGTTTAAAATAGAAACGCCAGTGGCCATATGATAATCAGAGGTCTATATTACCTGATAGAAAAACCTACCCCATCGAATGCCTTTTTGCCGACCACTAAATATCAAACTTCCATTTCTGTGAACAGCCACTTCAGTGATTTTTTCCTAGGGGAAAAAAATCACTTGGCCATTGTCATAAACTCGCACTGTTTTCCACTGTAGTGTGATCTCAGAGTTGGCATATTTAGTTAAGGGGAGTGTGGGGGGGGGTGTGAAACCCCCCACTTTGAAAGATTTGAAATTGTGTGTCGTTTCTGATTGGCCAAGTGATTTTTTTTCCCCTAGGAAAAAATCACTGAAGTGGCCTTTCGCAGAAATGGAAGTTCGATGTTTAGTGGTCTGCAAAAAGATGGGTAGGTTTTTCGATGAGGTAATATAGACCTGATAATCAGACGCTTTACTATCATATTTCCGAATCGAACTCCGTCGACTACACTTTTGTCGAACATGGAAATTCGAAAATGGTAATGTTGAACAAAAAAAGCCAATCTAGGAACGGTTTTAACATGGGTCCGAGATAGGTGTTCACTGTTATTGCCGAACTACAAACCTCTCCCCTATCTCAACCCATGTTAAAACCAGTTCCTAGGTTGGATTTTGTTGTTCGACATTACCGTTTTCGAATTTCCATGTTCGACAAAAGTGCAGTCGACAGAGTTCGATTCGGAAATATGATAGTAAACCAATCAGACATATATGTGCTTTCTTCAAGGATGATCCCAGTTAAACTAGCAATATGTTGCTAACTCAAATAGCAGCCAAACATCTACACAAAAAGTGGAAGAAAAATATATTTTATTACATTACTGAATTGCTTATCGATAAAGACAAAAAATGCACAAACCTCTTTTTGTCATGCCCTCACCACCACTTAAAGTTTCAGTTCCCCCCTAACTTAACCTAAAATGTCTGTATCTTTCAGCACACAGTGACCTTGAGCCTGCACAGGCCCTCTTTAAAGCATCCTTCTATTATTTTCTTGTACTTATAAGCAGAGCAATCCATCCCTATCCCACAGATTGCCTTCCAGTTCAGAGCAACAGAGCTCTTAACCCAGGTTGTTTGTGCTCTTGTTTGCTTCTTGATGCTTCTATTTGTTCCCTGCTTCCCTCATTCCACTCCCAAGCAGGCAATTAGTTGTCAGTGGTTATATCAGCCCAGTTGTTCACCACCACAATTCACAAGTTATTTTTTCCACTTATATTACACACAAACACACACACACACACACACACACACACACACACACACACACACACACACACACACACACACACACACACACACACACACACACGTTACAGGAGGAGTTTGACTTCTTTGCTTTCTATAACATTTAGCTATTTAATACCAGGTTTAGTATTCTGTGTTACTGATCCCATATAGGGTCTAGAAATCGCAGCCCATGTTTTTAATTTCCTCCTTATGTTTCAGCTTCTTTCCAGTTCTTTAACATTCATACTTTTAAGCCCTTCCTCTCGACAGGTATCTGTCCGTATTTATCCTCCTGTATCTCCATTCCACCCCCCTCACTCAGATATTGGAAACAGCTCAAGCTTTTTGACATCATTCTTCCTGGCTTCTCCACCATCCTGTTTCACTAATTTGAACTGTACCTTCCTAATCTGTCTTTCTTCTCAGACACAGGTGTAACTCTTTCTCTACCAGCCGTCCCACTTAAGTATCTCTGTTCTCCCAAACTTACCTAACTTCCAGACTTCTTTTCCCTTAAGTGATCCCTCTTGTCATAATACTCCCTACATCACAACTGTGGATTATCTCCTATTTCCATTTCTTCCACTCCCATAACTTCTGCATTGATGTGTTCTGTCTTCTGGAAAATAAGTACCACTACCACATATCTGGTTACTAAGTACCACTACCACATATTACAAATGAGTTTCATACAGTTTGGGCACAAGACCCTTCAAGCACCCTCTCCAAATCTTCTACCAAAAGTATACTGTTGTCCATGAAAAGCAGAAAGAAGGTCCTGCCTATCCCTTTCCATCCAATCCAACTGGCAAAGACAGTCATTTCTGTGTTGAAAAGACTAAGGTACACTAGGCAGCCTGT
>NC_056737.1:253525750-253550750 GCF_019279795.1 Protopterus annectens
GTGGGGGGGGGGGGCTCCTTAGACATGGCAGATGTACCAAAGGCTGTCTTTAGGAAATGCACAGAGTGTGGCCACAAGCTTTCCCCGGCTGATGGCCATACACTATGCATTGTTTATTTAGGTGTGGCCCATCTAGACATGGCCTGCATGATTTGCGCAGGATTTAATCCCAGAGCCCTCAAAGACCGGAGGTCTAAGTTAATGATGAAAGGCCTCCTATCAGCATCGGGGACTGCTGTCCCCACTTTGTCTTCCATGGTAGCGGCCACTACTGTGTCTTCTCCCTCCCAGTCCTCCAGGGCTCAAAGCCCTGTCTCTAGGCCTTTGGATTCAGACAGGAGGCACAAAGATAGGCCCATGAAGCGGTCCCCTGACCGCTCGCTGCAGTCAGGGCCTCCACCTAAGTCAAAAACTCCTCCCAGGCCTAGCACTCCTCGGCTCTGTTCTCAGAGGTTTTCACTGGAGCCGACAGTGTCTCAGCCTCCTTCGAGAGCCTCCCCTCACCAGCGCTCCAGGCCAGTGTCGGTGGCTTCATTGTCCCGTTCCACATGCAGTCTAAGTGAATCAGAGATGGACAGGATGATGCTGAAGTTTATCCGCACCCAGATACAGATGGTGGTCTTACCAGCCCCATCTCCCTCCGGAGCAGGATGTTCTCAGCCCTTCTTTGCCCCCATTCCTCTTTCTCCAATCCAGCCATTAGTTTTGGAGTCCTTGGATCCAAGAGCTCTCGGGGTCAGAGGGCCAGTGCAGATGGTGCCTAGTACCTCGACTCCGGCCATGGCCTTGAGCGGATTCGATCTGACTGGGTCGGATCCGAGCTCTCAGAGCCGTAACCTCGGCATTGGATCCAAGGGGGTGTTGTCAGCTGCGAGTTTGTTGGAGCGCAGCCTTCCCCTTGGCATCTCGGTGCCGACTCCCCCATCAGATCCAAGGAGAGCAGCTCCATTGTTTGTTTCCCAGGATGTCCACTCTTCCTCAGCCTTCGACGTGGTGGAGAGACTCCCTTGGTTCGGAGTACAGCTCTGACCATCCTGTCACCTCAGGGACAGCCCGTGCTTGATGTGCCCCAGGGAGCACCCATTAGGGAGCAACCCCCAGTTTACGAGTCTCCCACAGATAGTCCCAGAGAGGAGGTCCCTTGCAAATGCTTGTATAAAAGAAGACTCTTGGACTCCTCCCCAGAGTCCCTCACAGATGACACAGATGACACAGACTTAGAAGAAGGGGAAGGTTCCCCCAGGTCACTCCCGAGGATGTCTCCTTTGGAGACATCATGGAAATACTATGCCAAAGAGGGAAGTGGTCCACCCAAAAACTGATCCTGGATGAGTCTGTGTTCCTGGAGGCATTTGGCACTGGCCCATCTACCACCTGGGTGTCCACCCCTGCTGATCCACTGGTGGACCTTATTATGCCTAGGGCATGGAAGGAACCGGACACTGTGGAGCCATTTCTAAAAAGACCGGATAAAGTCTTTAGCCCCCCCACAGGACAGAGACAGTTGGTGTAAGGGGTCCCCAGTAGACGCTATGGTGGTGGCAGCTGCCACCAAGAAAGAGCTCGATCAAGTCACAGTCGATAGATCATCTGGGGAAGCAAGTTTATGTTTCAGCCACCTTTTCCATAAGGGAGCTGAACTATATGGCACATGTTATTCGACTTTAGCGAGACTTGCTCAAGGAGGTCGCTGAGTCACCCCCCAGACCACACATCGGTAGAGAGCATGAAAATGTTCTCTGCATGCATGGCCACTCTCAAAGCGGTCGTGAATACATCCATGCGTCTCCTTTCCCATGCCACAGAAGGGGCCGCTAGGGCGGCTGGGTCCTGCGTTGACATAAGGCGCCACGCCTGGCTTTAACTATGTCAATTCTTGGAACCATTTAAGGCATCCTTTGTTGATGCTCCCTATGATGGCTCTTCCCTGTTTGGGAAGTCCATGTGTGAGACTCTAGTCCAGAGCGCGAAGGACGGGAAGAGATGTACTGGTTCATGCTTGGCCTCCAGGTCTCCTTTATGCTTACCTTCCGTTACTTCTCTTTCTGAAGTTTCTTCAGAAAGCTCGCAGGCTGGGGAGCACAATAATCCTCATCTCCCCATTCTGGCCTTGTCAAATCTGGTTCCCCTCTCTGTGGTCTCATCTAGTAGTTCCACCATAGATCTTGGATCCGATTCTAGATCTTATTTCTCACCACTCAGGGGTTCCTCACCCAGACCTGGACAGTCTGATACTCACAGCTTGACTGCTCCAGTTCCATTAATGATTAGGACTCCTGGTTTATCCTCTCCGTTTAAAGCCATTTTGGTGGCGGCCCATAAATCTTCTACCAGAAAGATATACCATAGTAAATGGAAACGTTTCTCTATTTCGGCCTCTCAACAGAATCTAGACCCCTTTTCAGCTCCAGTTCTGGCTATTCTGGAATTTGTATCTGGTATTTTTCAGCACGGTGCGAGTTCAACTGGCTGCCATTTCTAACTTCCATATGGGTGAAAACATGGCTTCCTTAGCTTCATCTAGGCTCTATCAGACCATTCTTAAAGGAACTTTTATGTTACTCCCGCCAATGAAAGATGCAACGTTGCCTTGGGACCTCACCTTTGTCCTACAAGCCCTAGTTTCCACTCCCTTTGAACCAGAGGCATCAGTAGACTTACAATTCCTTTCTTGGAAAACTGTCTTTTTGGGAGGGTATCGGAACTCCAAGTTTTATCCATTAAAGTTCCCTATATGTTTTTTCATAAGGATAGAGTTTCCTTGCACACAAATCCTTCCTTCCTAAAGTGGCTTCTGAGAACACTATTAACCAAACCGTCAATCTTCCTGTTTTTTTTCCAAATTTCCAAAACAGAGGTGAATACAAGTTACATTTGTTGGATGTACATAGGCAATTGAGGTTTTACTTACACAGAACGAAACCCTTCTGGAAATCAGACCAACTGTTTGTATCCTATTTGAGACCCTTTTTAAGTAAACCAGTTTCAAAAGTTACCATTGCTAGATGGATTTCCCAATGCATTATCCAGGCATATTCTGACAAAGGCATCTCCCCACCGGGCCTGATTAAAGCCCATTCCAATAGATCCATGGCAACTTCAGTGGCTTTCTGGTATAGAGTGTTGCTGGATGACATTTGTTCTGCAGCTACTTGGTCTTCATCTCATACCTTTTTTTCACATTACAAACTGGACATGGTATCCAGGGGTAGAGCATCCTTTGGCTCCACGGTGCTCCATAATATCCTTCTATGAGGGCCACCCAGATAAAGGTAGCTGGGGACTCTGTCCCACAGGTTGAAGATCAAATGAAGTAAACTACTTCAAATAAAGAAGTTATGTACTCACCATAACATTCCATCTGAGTAGTTGTACTTCATTTGTCTTCAACCATCCCACCCTCCTTCCCCCTAACTTTGCCACGATTGTCCTATTTTGGTATTTGGGAGAGGTGCAAACTTGTGGCTCTCCTGCTTTTGCTTGGTCTAGATTGTCTGAACCTTTTGTAGTAAGGTTTCTTTGGGTCGGTCTTATGTTTCTGATTCCGCAAACTCGATCTGAGGGAAGGAAGGAGATAGAGTGGCATTATGGGTAGGGGAGGAGCTTGGAGCTCGGATAAGATGCTGGTGATGCGGCCATCTCGAATATGATCCAGATCCAAATGCCCACAGGTTGAAGACAAATGAAGTACAACTACTAAGATGGTGAGTACATAACTTCTTTTTTATCAACAATATCATTAATCTTTAGTGCAGCCTAGGTAGCTTTATATAAAAGTGTGGCTGACTCACATGTCTGTTGTTCTGTAGTGGACTACCATGATGCTATGGTCAGTACTGCAAATTCACATCATGCACCCGAAGTCATTGGCAGTGTGTACACCACTGTGCAGTCTCAAAGGGGTAAGCCCAGTGCTGCACATTAATGGTCTTTTGTACAGCACGGAGAAAGTCAGAGAAAAGTAGTGATACTGCGCATGTAAAAATAAGTTAACCAGTCAGCTTAAAGGTTGTGTAATTACAAGTCCAAGAATCGGTGGTAAACCATTAGACAAAACTTGCTTCATCAGCACGTATCTGATGTGGGTGAGGTGGAGCATTATAGGTTAACTAGTGAACTGAAAGTAAAATCATTAAACTCATGTGATCTATCATGTATTATTGTGGATGATGTCCTTGTATCTACATCAACAAAGGTTACAGTCAGTATGCCTAGCAGGGCATGTCTTGTCCAACAGGTGCATAAAATATGGAGACAACAACACTTGCGATGGCAGGTAATGCTATCAGATATAAATGTGACTGAATGGGCTCTGAAGTGTAGTGTTTTCAGTTAAGAAATGGTAAGATGCAGTAAGAGGAAAGTAACATTCTTCATGAGAGAAAAATCTGATGAATTTGTCAAGGGCCGGTATATGGTTTATGGATGGGACATTTTTAATCTGTGGTGAAGTATGCAGCCAATTTTATAGTTTGCATGGCTATATACCATTTAAAGATGTCACAAAGACAAGTCCACTGCTGTACATGTTAATGTCTAAAAATTCCTTTCAAAGCATGAAATTTGATTTGGGACACAGTGTTTGAACTATTCAATGACAGTGAGTTGTCTACTAATTTGCATTTTGTTCTTTATGACTATGAGCCTGTTGGTGTTAAAAGTATTAAGCAAAATCTTGTCAGTGTGCAACGTAAAGGTTGCTTTTCTCATTTCTCCCAAAATCTCTGGAGGAAAAAACAGTTTGTACTGCTGGCATTCAGTATGGCAGTGATACAAAGTTGCAAATGTCTGTGAAGAAATTCCTAGCACTGTACTTAAATGTAGATGTTGGTTAAAGCAGCTTTTGCTAACGTTTCTAGCTCCTTCCCCAGGGGAGAGGCTCACTTTCTTAGATATTTCAAGGATTTCTGTCTATATATTAAAGTAAGAAAGTTTTCCAAGCAAGGCCCTGTCTGCGCCAGTTTCTCTCCTGTATTCCCAGTCAGTTTCTGGAATTAAACCACCTATGTGCAAACAAAATTCAGTAGAGGCATGACACAGGTATGTTAGATGTCTGTTCAAGAAAAGACTGGTGGATGTAAGCAGTGTAAGTAACACGACATCTTTGCAGTTGACAGTAAATATAATGGGATAGTTTATATGTATTTTTGAGTAATTGTACATTCACTGTGCTGTGTACACATTTAAACATTTTCTTCCGTGGTACATCAAATGGAAAGTGAATTGATAGACTGGAGGCCAAGGACCTCAGAACTAGGGAGCATGGATTTATTTGAAATAATGGGGATTCTTTGTAGGTTAGACAGCATTATTTTGTTTTGCACTTACATTTTCGTCTTCTGGCAATAGGGAATATTTGGTAATACATAACTGGGCTTGCTACAACATGTAGGTGTAGAGGTAGCTAAGCTTGTTATATACATGGGCATTAGAACTACACTCTGTACTATCAATGTAAACAGTGCATAAAAGGTAATTGTGTATTTATTTATGCTGGAAGTTTGTTAGTCCTTTTTTCTTTGCCTCTTTCCAGACATAATGGGCCTTATTCCAAAAGGCTTTCACTAGGTGTAAACCTACTTTACGCCTTACTCTGAGAGTAAATCTTTTTAAACAAGACAAATATATCTGCTGTGATTCCTGCCCTGAACTTCATCTCTTGATGTCCTGGAGTGGGAGTTACTGCTAATCTTAAAGCATTCATCTTGGTCACCATAAGTTAGTATGTCTTCCATACTGGTCGCAACATGGCCACTGTCTTGCTTATGCTTCCTGATCATGTTTTGGGGTGCTGTAAGTTAAGCGATAGTTTAAAAGTGGTATCCATTTGGATTTGACAAATATAGAAGATTGTCTCCTGATGTCTGTGTAAGGGTCCACTTTTTCCATCTGCTGATATTTCTGAATTTTAGAACCTAGAAGATGAAATTGAGCTATGGCATCTAAACTGTTGCTTATCCTGTGACAGAAGAACTATGTGCCATTGCTCAGGAACATATCCTATGTCAAGGCTTACATTTAACAGTTTAAGAAGGAGATCAGCAGGGTCCTGCTTGATGCTGTTTATAAGACAATCTGGTGTGTTGTCGGGACCCATTCTAGAAGTATTTTTAGTTTTGGGAAGCACTTTAATGATATAGTTCTTGGAAAAAGTGGAGAAGAAGTGACTTGGGGATGATAGTTTTGTGGGTGAGATTTGCAGCAAACATTTTAACCAGTATGTTAACAACATCATTAGGATTTGAATAGGAGGTGCAATTATAGATAACTTCTGAGCTGTAATGTAAAATATTCCTTAGTTTTCTAATATAGCTGAAGAAGGACTTATACTTCTCCTAAACCTCAAAAGCTAACCTATGTTCTGGGGAATGTTGCTGGTATTAATAGCTTTCTTAGGTCACGGCCACGGTGGTGCAGCGGTTAGCGTTGCCGCCTCACAGCAAGAGATTCTCCGGTTCGATTCTAGGCTGGGGTGCCTTCTGTGCGGAGTCTGCATGTCCTCCCTGTGGTCGCGTGGGTTTCCTCCGGGTGCTCCGGTTTCCTCCCACATCCCAAAGACATGCAGTAGGTGGATTGGACACACTAAATTGGCCCTAGGTGTGAGTGTGTGCGTGTGTATGCCTTCCGTGGAAGGTTGGGTGCCGGGCTGGCAACTCGACACTGTAAAACCCCACTGCCAATCATGAGAGGACAGATGATCTGCTGTGGCGACCCCTAACCGGGAAAAGCCGAAAGAAGAAGAAGAAGAATAGCTTTCTTCAGTTTCTTGGTGAGGTCTTTTATATTCTCATTGTGACGAGGTCTGACTTTACAAGGTAGTCAGCAGTTTCTTCCTTGTGTTGTAAAGTTTATTTATATCTATTAACCACCAGAGAAGTTTGTTAATTTTCCCTCTATAAGGACCTGGTGAGGACAGTCTTATCAATACATTTACCTAAATGAGCATATAGATTCATACTAGGCTAACGATCACCAACGTCTTTACAAGCCTAGCCATGCAACCTATCCCAGTTTTGTCCCGGAGTTTCTTGGATGCCTATATGGTGGGGTATGTTAGTAAAGGGGTAACTAAGGGTTATGTGGGGGTGGGGGGTATGTTAATCAGGGATTAATTTACTTACTGTCGACCTCTGTCCATCAGACACTTGGAGAGCAAAACTTGGGGTGAATTTGCAATTTTGCATCCAGTGATCAAGGTTTCTTCTGAACAGGGTCAGGGATGAACTCTGGTTCATGTAGATGGGGAGATTATTCTTTATCATGGGGATCCCTTGAGATACATATATGTCCCTCCAGCAGGTTCTGTTTATATCGCAGACAAAATTCAGGTCCTTAGATTTAGTGTTTCTGTTGCTGTTTGTCTTGCAGATGTGCAAGAGATCCGTCAGAGCTGGATCCGAGGTTGATTTATATGCTAGCCATAGATTGCCTCTCAGTAACCTGTAGGAGACTGAGTACAGAGATAGGACCTTAAGGTGACCTGCGCAGCACAGGCTATTCATTTCCTGGACGGAAACTTTTGAGGGCATTCCAACTGCTGCCAGTGTATAGTTAGGTAGATGCCAAAGGGAGCATTATGCTCAATGATGGGTGTGATAAGGGCTGAGTAGAGTTGTATTATTACTTCCATGGACGTGAATGCCATACCCTTGCTTATGAGTTGGGCAAGACAGTGGTCAAACACCAGATTACTGTGTTCATATGTTCCCAGATCTCTAACTATTTGGTCAAGTCTTAGGGGTGATTATCAATGAAGTAATTAGCTTTGGTGAACAATTTTCCAAAGGGCACTATAATGCATTTCTTTGCACTGAGTTTTAATTCATGGCTTTTGCACCAATCATTTGTTTGTGTTAGACCCACTTGAAGGATGGGGATGTCATGGGGTGGGAATCTATGATACTTCCCAATTTACAGTAATCTGTGAATATGGTGAGCCAGAGGCCTTTGACATTAGCCTTGACTTCCAAGAATTAGATGCCAAAGAGGAGCAGGCCCAACACAGAGCTGCAGGGTACTCTGTTTGTGACCAGTCTCTTGGTGAAGGTGATCTCACCGATCCTGACTTATTGGGTCATATCTCTGAGCCAGCTAGCAATTCATCAAGTTATGCAGGGATTTATGCCTAGTTCTGAGAGTTTGTCAAGGATACCTGAGTGGGGCGTTGTGTTGAGTGCCTTGCCAAGGTCAAGATAGGCAGTATGCACCATTTTCTCCTCATCCATAGCCATGGTGACGCTCTCAAAGAAGTCTACCAGGTTAATTAGGCAAGACCTTCCCTTACCAAAGCCAAATTGGGATGGATCCAGTATCTGTAGGTTGCCAATGTCTCTGTTGATCATTTCCATGATAATTCATTCCATGGCTTTGCATATTAGAAGACTTTTCAGACTGTTGAGTCTGTAGCTCCCAGGGTCAGTTGATGGCCCACCCTTATGAAGCGAGATGATCTTTGCGGCCCTCCATTCACCTGGCATGTAACCTGTTTTGAAGCTGTAGTTGAAGAATGCCTCAACTGATCCTGCTATGTCATGTTTTAGGCTATTTAGGAGGCAACTAGGGATACTGTTGGGGCCTATTGAAGCAGTGTTTTTGGCCTTAGTGAGTGCCTCCAGGACCTGCTTCCTGTTGATAATTTGGGAGGATATGCTAGAAGGGATTTCACATGAAGTAGTTGATGGGGTTGAAGTTAGAGTTAAATTTATCAGCCTACCCTGGTCAGTGAAGATTGTGCCATTTACCACCAGTTCTGCATACTGCTGAGTATTACCTTTAAGGTTCCTGACATAGATGAAGAAGGCCTTCTGATTTAGGAGGTTAACCTGACCATATAATTGACCTTGCTGGACTTTATTAGACCTCTTAGATGTTCATCGTGTTACCCTGCTGCAGTCATCACACTTGGGTTATCTTGTCGTCAGGCGGTCCCGCAGTCGGCCTGAATTCCAAAGTCTTGGTCCGGCGTTGGTTGCTGTCGCTTCTTCCCTGACGTCATTGCACCAGGGGTATATAAGAGGCATCCGACGCCATTTTCTTCAGTCTTTCTTGCCGCGCGGTGCCCGAAGCAGAAGCAGTTTGCAAGTGCCGGTCGGCCGACACCTGAGATTTTCGAATCGAATTTCAGTCCGAAGTCTTCAAAGCTAAGTACCCCGTTGGGGAACCTTTTCTTGCCTCAGTCCGATGTCAGAAAAAGTTAACAATTGCATTTCTTGTGGGAAGCAAATACCTCATAAGGACTTTCATTCTTATTGTATACCTTGCCTAGGCCCAGACCTCAACGTCACTGGTTGTCGGTTTTGTGCTAGGTTCAATAAGCGGACTATAAAGCGACGCTTTGATTTCGCACGACACTACTTCGGTAGGAAATTTAATTACACTATGCCGTCGGAGCAACCGACTACCGGCGTGCATAAAAAACGCAAAGATAAAGACAGGCAGCCTAGATCCAAGCCAGACTCCGAGGCCTCGGCTGGGCTGGTCGCCGGTTCTCCGGTTTTCAGTGAGGCGCCTACGCAGCCCCTGACGACCGCAGAATTGGAACCACAGACCACTTCGGATTCTCAAGCAGAGAGTTCTAGGCCGACGCAGCCATTTTCTTTAGGCCCTACCAACAACATTGCAGAAGGAGAAGCCGGTGCTGCGGAAACACCTTCGGTTACAGAAGGTGTTTTCAGACCGACTACTCTCACCATAAAATCTTATGCTAAGCTTAAGACTCCTCTAAAACCAAAAAAGACTGCACATCAGTCTCCATTTCAAGGCCCCAAGCCTAAGAAACAGATGCTTAAAATGGCTGAAGATTTGATTTCTTTAATCAGGGGTTCCCAACTCCCCCCCCCCCGACAAAAGGCCTAGACAAGAGGAGGATTATGCTTCCTCTGATCAAGTCTATTTCCTCAGGCTCCTCTGAGGAACAGGATTACTCCTTTCCCCCTTATGAAGATTCTGATGCTGAAGATTCCATTCCCTCAGCTTCTCCCCCTGAAGACTATTCCTTTGGGGAAACCTTACATTCCATGAGGGAACATTTCCACTGGGAAGGTCAGGACTACTCCGACTCAAAGAAAAGGCTCCAAGAGTTTCTTTTACTCCCCCAGCACAGACCATTTGCTATCCCTCCAGTTTTAGACATTGTGGATGATGTTTACTTAGAATCTAGTCTAAATCCAGATTCTCTGCCTCCTGCTCCAGCCAAACCAGACAGATATTATAGAGTACCTGACTCACAAAAATTCCTTTACAAAAGCCCTGTTGCTGACCCAGAGACAATCTTCAGGGTCCCAAAGGAGCTAAGGCTTCTATGGCTAAAACTCCTGTACCCTCTGAAAGGGACTCCAGAGCACTAGATAGGTGGGGGAAGAAGGTTTACACCTCAGCTACTCTAGCTATGAGAGCACTAAATTGTCAATTTCACATGCTGAAATACCAGCAATTCCTTATGTCTCAAATAAAACAAAAGATGAGCACGCACCCTCAACAGTCTGAATTCAAAGAAATGCAGGATCTGTTGCATGCAGCTGAACAGGTGGGCAAACATACTTTACAATGTGGATTTGATTCCTTGGAAGCTTCCTGTAGAGCAGCTGTTACTGGGTCTGTTATACATAGGCATGCTTGGTTAAAGGAACAAACTCTACCTGATCATGTTAAAGCAAAGTTTCTATATGCACCCTTACAGCAGGATGTCTTATTTGGGGTTAAAGCAGAAGAGGTTTTAAAGAAAATGGAGGATAAGGCAAAATCTATGCAGACGGTCAAAGATTTCTTAAAGGTACAACCCCCACGCTTCAGCAGAAATTGGCCAGCAAAAAATTGGTCCTTTCCAGCTTCTGACAGACCACAGAGGGGTAAAAGACACCCAAGGGGCAGATGACAAGCACAAATCCCTTACAAACTGCGCCAATGGGGCACTGCAACACAGAAGGGAGGAGAAGACAGGTCCCAAACTACTAGAAGACAAACACAATGACTTAAACCTCAAACTGCCAAGCAAAAATCTCTTGGCAGCTCCCTTGGGAGGAAAATTAGCATTTTTAATAGACAACTGGCGCATCGTCACAAAGGACAAATGGGTCCTAGACATTATCTCACAAGGATACAGATTCCATTTCCACACCTTGCCAAGGATAAAAGGAATGCCAGACTTGCCACAAAATCAATGGGCAGAGGCACAAAAACAAATTACAGCTCTCATGGACATGAGAGCCATTCAACTAGTACCTACACAGGAGCAAGGCCAAGGATTTTACTCAAGGCTCTTTCTAGTCCCCAGAAAGGACAATGCTTGGAGACCCATTCTGGACCTTTCAATTCTAAACACCTTCTTGGAAGTACCCAAATTCAAGATGCTAACACTACAGCAGCTTCTTCCCATGTTGGGCAAGAAAGCTTGGCTAGTAACGTTGGACCTCAAGGAGGCATACCTGCATGTCCCTATCAGACAAAATTGCAGAAGATACCTCCGTTTCATTGCAGGTACAACCCACTACCAATTCTCTGCACTGTCCTTTGGCTTATCTACTGCACCCAGGGTCTTCACAAAATGCCTGGCACCAGTAATTGCATACTGCAGACAAAGAGGAATTCAAATATACCCATACCTGGACGACTGCCTCATCCAAGCAGAAAGCAAGGACATTCTCTTACAACATCTGATTTTTGTAAAACACCTTCTAAGTTGCCTAGGGTACACAGTAAACGAAAAGAAATCAAAACTAGTGCCCTCACAAAATATGACATTCCTGGGTGCCAGCTTGAATACAATGGCCCAGATGGCTTATTTGACACCAGACAAGCAACTACAACTAACTCAATACTTCAAAATAATGGCAACAAAGACCCAACTCCCTGCAAGAAAAATTCTGCAGGCCTTGGGCTTCATGGCATCTTGCATACTACTAATACCATTTGCAAAACTGCATATGAGGAAATTACAATGGTACCTGAAAAACGTATGGACTCAACACAGCCACAGCTTGGAAACAATGATACCTCTCATTCCCTGCCTTCAACAGGAGTTTCTATGGTGGTCACAGGCATGTCACCTCAACAAGGGTCAGCCTTTCACCTTACCCCCAGCCAGGCAAACTATGACAACAGATGCATCGGACTATGCCTGGGGGGCACACATGGCAGGACGGTGCGTTCAAGGCATATGGACTGCAGATCAAAGGAATCTGCACATCAATCAAAAAGAAATGCTAGCTGTACAGAATGCTCTGACAGCCTTCAAGGACCTCTTACATCCAGGACAACTTATAATAAGAACAGACAACACCACAGTAATGTGGTACATAAACAAACAAGGGGGTACACACTCCTACCCTCTATGCAAACAAGCAATGACCTTGTGGAACACAGCACTGGCTTACCAAGTTCAATTACAAGCTCAATTCCTGCGAGGAAAAAAGAACACATTGGCAGATGACCTAAGCAGAAACATCATGGATCCCCATGAGTGGAAACTGGATCCACAAGTATTTGCAATGATAACTCAAAAATGGGGGCGCCCAGACATAGACCTGCTTGCCAACCCCCAAAACCATCAGCTTTCAAAATTTTGCACAAGAACATTTCACCATCAAGCTTGGAAAGTGGACGCACTGTCATTCAGTTGGAAAATGCTGACAGTATACGCCTTTCCTCCATTGCCCCTTCTCACAAAGGTGCTGCTGAAAGTCAGGATGGAGAGACCTCGAATGATACTCATTGCCCCGGACTGGCCACGCCAGCACTGGTACCCACTACTAAGGAACATGGCCCAGGACCCACCATGGATTTTACCACAAATTCCTCATCTACTCACACAGCAAGGCAGTCAGATTCTACACAGCCAGCTCAAAACCTTAAATTTGGCTGCATGGCACATCACCTAAGCAACCAGCCAACCCTTCTTTCACAAGCTGTTATGGATGTCATTCTGGAGGCCAGGAGGCCTAGCACCAGGAAAGCCTACTCAGACAAATGGAAAAGATTTTGCACCTGGAACCAAGCTAAAGGCCAAAATACCCTTCAGCCGGACATGCCTCAGATTCTACAATATTTAACTGAGATGTTACACAAAGGACTTTCTTTTTCATCTATTAAAATTCACCCCTCAGCTATTTAAGCTCACTACAACACGGATCCTCCCTTATTTTCACATCCACTTCTAAGGCAGTATCTCAGAGGGGCAAAAAAACATTAGGCCTCCCAGGAGAGTGCCAACACCAACTTGGGACCTAAATTTTGTTCTGGAAAAATGTACACTGCCACCTTTTGAGCCAGCTTTCTCAGCTGACTTAAAGTTTATATCATGGAAGACTGCCCTGCTGCTAGCAATTTCTACAGCCAGAAGAGTCTCAGAGCTACAGGCACTAATGACAGTAGAGCCTTTCCTCATTTTTCATCAAGACAGAGTTTCTCTACGAACTAACCCCTCGTTTATGCCAAAGGTGGTATCCAGTGTGGCTTTAAATCAAACCATCCACTTACCCACCTTCTTTCCAAATCCACAGAACAAAGGAGAAAGACTCCTGAATTCCTTGGACATTCACAGGCAACTACGTTACTACTTGGATAAAACTAAGGCTTTCAGAAAATCTGACCAACTTTTTGTATCCTATGCTACAGCATCACAAGGAAAGGCTATCTCAAAACAGACTATTTCCAAATGGATAGGACATTGCATAAGTTTTTGCTACACCCATCATGGAAAACCAGTTCCTGCTAGCATAAGGCCCCACTCCACCAGGGCAGCAGAGACATCTACAGCCTTCCTCAGGGGGGTGCCAACCAAAGATATTCTGAAAGCTGCAACTTGGAGTTCAGTGCACACCTTCACCAAACACTATCACTTACCACTTTACTCTAAGACTAGAGCTGGCTTCACCACTGCAGTTTTGCAGGGCCTTCTAGCCTCCTCTAACCCTGTTTGACTCCACCTCCCATCCTTAGCTTTGGGATTCTACCCAAGTGTGATGACTGCAGCAGGGTAACACGATGAACATAGTACAGTTTTGTACCTACCATAAATGTAGATGTTCGAGTGTATACCCTGCTGCAGTCCAGGTTACCCTCCCTCCATCCCCTCTGACCTAACTAAAACCTTTCAGTACCTTAAAATCTGATACAACCTTTGTGGTGTATTTGCTTATAGCTGGAGGGATGTTTTGTTTGTGCTAAGCTTTTATTATTGGTACTATCTACTGACCATCTTTTGGGGGGGCACCTGACATCTGGGGCAAGAAAAACTGAAGAAAATGGCGTTGGATGCCTCTTATATACCCCTGGTGCACTGACGTCAGGGAAGAAGCGACAGCAACCGACGCCGGACCAAGACTTTGGAATTCAGGCCGACTGCGGGACCGCCTGACGACAAGATAACCCAAGTGTGATGACTGCAGCAGGGTATACACTTGAACATCTACATTTATGGTAGGTACAAAACTGTACTTTTCTTGTTTAGTTAAATGAGAACTTTTGTCTCTGTGAGAGTTGCTTTTTCTGATTTTGGCCATGACTTTTTTTTTTCTTTTGTTATATGGCCTGTTAAGGTAAGGATTCGACCAGTTTTTTGTTGTGTCTTTTGGCTTTTCCCGGTTAGGGGTCGCCACAGTGAACTCCGGTCCGCTAATGATTGGCAGTAGATTTTTACATGCCGAGTTGCCAGCTCTGGGCAGTTGTTACTGGTATGGATGTGAGCATTCAAGGGAATTGGGTGGCTGAATGGGATGCCAGCAGATAGTAGACACCTATAGTGGCAGCATGAGATCTGTAACAAATACTGGTGTCACCATAGTAGCCAGTAATAGACAAGGTGACAAAACTCACTGCAGGAAATGTGCTGGGCCACATGTGTGTCCATAGGACACACACATGCCAGTCAGAGAGGCTCACATACCCAACAACAGTCTCAGCCAGCAGGACAGGTGTAGACAAACACAAACAAAGGCTGTGCTAAGGCCTCTGATTGATGGCTATGGAGAACATCCCCCCCAGACCTACACAGACAGACTACAACAGGTCATGCAGTGGGATGTTAGTTCTGAAGGGTAGGAAGTCAGAAACTGAAATGTAGGTCAATCAAACCTAAGACCTGTAGTACACTGATATGCCTCTAGTCAGCATGATAGGTTAGAATACAGAATGAAATGGGAGTACCTGAAATACCAATACAGACATAGCAAATGTGTACAAGTGTCAGTTGTACCCCCCTCTATCCCATGTAGAAATGTAGTAACATTCAGGTGTGCCCCCCCCAATCCTATGTAAAAATGTAGTAACAGTCAGGTGTGCCCCCCATCCTATGTAGACATGTAGTAACAGTCAGGTGTGCCCCCCCCACAATCCTATTTAGAAATGTAGTAACAATCCAGTGTGCCCCCCCCCCCCCCACACACACACACTATCCTATGTAGAAATGTAGTAACAGTCAGGTGTGCCCCCCAATCCTATGTAGTAACAGTCAGGTGTGCCCCCCAATCCTATGTAGTAACAGTCAGGTGTGCACCCCCCAATCCTATGTCGAAATGTAGTAACATGTATGTGTAGGTATAGTAACAGTGGAGCACAGATTACCTGAGTTGGCCAAGGTAGCAGGATAGATTGTAGCATGTGTACAATATGCAGGTCTGTTTGTGGTAGGTTGGTGTGTGTCATATATTGTGTGAGAGTGGTCAATATGTATGCATGGTGAGGTTTGTTCTGCTGGCCATTGCCCAGTACTGCCAATGACAGGGTCATGTTCTCACAACTGCATTGCCAAACAGAATGCTTCCCAGCAAAACACATTCCAGCAGTAAGCCATAGTAAATGTATAGAAGTAATTTGAGTCACCATCTGAAAGATGGACATGGCATGAATGTCGGCCCAGATATAAAAGCAGTACACATGGGAAAGTACCCCAGACAGACAGTGTATAATATGTAACTATCAAATGGACACACTCTTTGAATTTTACATACAGGTTTGCAGCACATTATTTGGGCTTGTAGTAGGGAATACCAATGTCGTCTGGCCAAACACTGGCAGACCACAAAGGTCATAGGAATGAAGTATTGAGAAACAGCTGATGTCCCTGCACAAACCAGCATAGGTGGAATGCCCCATGCATATCTGTGAGTCAGATGCAAGTAGTGTCCATAGCACACATGCACCTAGCTTACTCCACCACCACCCACAGGTACCTCTCCGGTCTTATCCCTGCTGTTGGGAATGAGTACAATATGACCCCCACCTGTGAATGGCAATAGCAAAAGAATGCAGCATGCAGAGCAGGAGTCCCATGTAGGTGTGTCCCTAGCTGTAAGCAGCACCCTGCCAGCATCCACACCACTGGATCAATACTGACAGAAATTATTGGCATGAACACCTTGCACATCTACCCTGTCACCCCGGGGGAATATAGTGTATTGCAGTCTGGGACTGTAGGAGTGACAGAATTCAACGGCCTGCTACAGCTGGTCTGCATCACTACCAAATAGCCTACAGTCCTCTGCCAAAGGCCTGTGTCTCACCCGTACTGCCAGTTTATGTTATGGACTCCCAAATAACATAACACAGTCCACAGAACCCAAATGCAAGGCCATGTGACAAATCACAGTAACATGTCCACCATGTCCTACATGCATGAACTGTGGACCAACACCAAATTACTGCTGGCATGAGATGATAACTATAGGGAACATATCAGATAATGTTTGCATAATGTATGGAAGAGGATAGAATAATGGGGGGAGCAGGGGCAGCATGGAGTGTGTGAAGTCCGAAACTCAGCCATGTGCACATACTATCCCTGGCTTCAAACACAAGAATGGATGGCGACATACCTGCTCGTAAATCACAATGTGAAGGGGTAATGTCCAGAATTATGACCCCTGCCTCTGGGTAACCTGTGTGAATCTGTAGAGCTATGAGGTATGGCCACAACAGGATATGACCATACTGTCACGTTGATGGATGTACAAGCATGGGATCCTGTGCCACCACTGTACCAAGGTGCTGAACGATTTACACAGACTCAGCAGCAAGTGTCTGCAGCTTCCCCTCCAGAATGGCATGAGTGTGCAAGAATATGTAGGCTTTTGACCACAATACTGGACACAGCTGCATTCACCCTGTGTTCCCCAGAACATCACTGCAAGCAAATATGTCTACCTGACAATACTTGATGACATAAAACATCACAGTGTATAACAGTACATATGTCTGAATATCTCTGCCAACACCAGCACCATGTAGCAGAAGCAGCACAGACACAATTACCTACAGTAACACACTATCCTTTGCCCATTTTGACCCCATATTGTCAACTGATCTACAGATATCCTGCAGAAACAGTTTGCTAGCTGTAGGTGTAGAACACAAAAGCCTGCACTGGCGTACAATTTACCTGGAATGGATTCACACATTCAATACAGAAGGTCATACTGGGCATGCTCCCACACTTAGAGAAATGAAGGCCATGTCAAACAACAAAATACTGAAAGGTCATACTGAGCATGCTCACACACATAATGAAGCCCATGTCTGGCAACAACAGTGGACCATACATATCTGACAGTCGCAGATGTTAGTGCATACACTCCTCAGTACACATCAGTCAAGCTTTGCACACACATTGGATAGGAATACACACATATATCCAAGGACAACACACTATAATAGGCCAAAAATACACATACATAGATGTGTGGAAGAGAGTGACAGTGACAAAGAGCCTTCCATCATGAGGCCTGTCCCACCCAGCACACATCCATTTGGCAAAAACCACATGATCTGCAAATGTCAATCACTGTAAATATTTGTCTCTGGTATCCCTCAGCACTATAGTGTCTGTGGTGCTTGTGCTAACTGTGTAACCTGACAGTACAAGTTAGTAGTCATCTAGCAGTTGTATACATGTACCTGTGGAATATAAACCTGTATGTGCCTGAGTGTTGTTTGTCTGCCTCTAGATGAATGGGTTATGGCCCATGCACACACACTGCACTCCCTATTGCCCTACCTCGGCATGCCTGCTGATGTCATTCACTTTGAAATACACCTTTGGGGAAGGCGTAGCCCAGTAATCTCTGTGGCGCGTCCTATAACTGCGTAATGCTGTAGTGTGATATACTAGTTAGGTAGGAGTTCTTTTCCCAGACATACCAATCGTGGATGTTTGTGTGTGTGTTTGTTTGTCTGTGTAGGGAACAATGCTTTTGAGGCCATTCACAGTCACTACAGCCTCCATTGCCCTTCTTTGGCAAGCCTGCTGATGTCATTCACTTTGAAATACACCTTTGGGGAAGGAGTAGCCCAGTAGCTCTGTGATGCGCCCTATAACTGCATAATGCTGTAGTGTGATATACTAGTTAGGGAGGAGTTCTAATCCCAGATGTGGCAACTGTGTGTGTGTGTGTGTGTGTGTGTGTGTGTGTGTGTGTGTGTGTGTGTCTGTGTAGGGAACAATGCTTTTGAGGCCATTCACAGACACTACAGCCTCCATTGCCCTTCTTTGGCAAGCCTGCTGATGTCATTCACTTTGAAATACACCTTTGGGGAAGGAGTAGCCCAGTAATCTCCGTGACACGCCCTATAACTGCATAATGCTGTAGTGTGATGTACTAGTTAGGGAGTTCTAATCCCAGATGTGGCAACTGTAGGGAGCAATGCTTTTGACGCCATTTACAGTCACTACAACCTCCATTGCCCTTCTTTGGCATGCCTGCTGATGTTATTCACTTTGAAATACACCTTTGGGGAAGGAGTAGCCCAGTAATCTCTGTGACGGGTCCTATAACTGCGTAATGCTGTAGTGTGATATACTGGTTAGGTAGGAGTTCTATTCCCAGACATGGCAACTGTGAAATTCTGTGTGTGTGTGTGTGTGTGTGTGTGTGTGTGTGTGTGTGTGTGTGTGTGTGTGTGTGTGTGTGTTTGTTTGGTTGTATGTGTGTAGGGATCAGTGTTTTTTTGGCCATTCACAGTCACTATGCACACCTACAAATGGAGAACATTGATAACGTTGCAGTAACAGAGACCTGATCCAAGCCTCCAGAGCGCACCCCTGCAGTACCAGGTACAGCTGTCACCACACCTCTTGGCCACCAAACCAGGACCAAAACAGTAAAGGAGGAGGAGTGCCATATTCACCAAGGATATTCACACCACCAGGCTACTTGCCTAACAAAATGTGTCTGAAATACCCCCGGTGCGACTAACAGTAGGTTAGACTGCATTCCAACTTGTATAGCTTGCTACAGATCCCCCACCATGCCCCATGATACTCACTACAACTTTTGTAACATACTGTGAAATATTATGATACAAGCAAACACCCTAATACTGGGTGACTTACACTACCCTGCCATTAACTAGGAAACTACTTGTGCACCAACACATGTGGCCAGTGGTTCTTGGAAGTAATAATTCCCAATGCACTGGATCAAGTAACCCACAGTCCCACCAGGGGCTCAAATACCCTAGACCTGGCCATTACCAACATGGGAAATCAATGCTCCACTCCTATGGTAACCCCATATGTGGTCAGGTATGCCCATGAGCTAATCACCCTTAACATCAATATCCTTCCCCCACACCCCAGTAAGAAAACCTCTGTAAGACACATCTCCAAAGCCAATGTCATGCTACACATCAGACGTGACTAACATCATGACACCTATGCAGAAGGGAACTGAAAGGACAACTGATGAATCATACATGAAGGCATTGTACGACCACATCCACTCGTGCATGAATCATGCCATCCAATATTGAACCAAGACGCTCCCCACCACGAAGAGGAAGCCAGTGTGGTGGCCCCTGTCATAAACATACTGTGCAAGAAAAGGAGGAAACAGTTGCAGAAATGGGGGAATTTCCAGGATGCAAAATATTCCCTTACCAGCTACAGTAATAGGCAGAAATCCCTCATAATATCCACCAAAGCTAGCTACAAATGTAATTTAGCCAAAGATGCCAAAGACAACTGCAAGCTGTTCCATAGCTATGTGAGGAATCTACATGGCAATCTTCAAAACTGCTGTGAGCTACAACAGGATGGTATTAAATCTACTGCTCCCAGGGATACTGCCAGTATCCTGACAGATCGATTCAGTGCCAACTGCACCCCCCTCCCAACCCCCAAAGGGCCCATCTCAACATGGATAGATTGCCATATTCCGGTAATAATGGCAACATTGTTAAAATTCACACTCTACAGAGCTATGACAGCAGCAGCCATGGGACCAGTCAACATCCTGGGCTGTGTACTACATGAGCTACAAATTTAACTGGCACCTCACCTACGTGCTATGTCTAATCATAGCCACACCTCAGGTCTTTGTGCCCACTTTGTGGTGCACAGCTACAGTTATCCCACTCCACAAGGGGGGGGATTCACATTTGATCCTGGAAACTACAGCCCCAGCAGTATGACGTGCCTGATCTGCAAGGCCATGGAATGTATTGTCATGGAAATTAAAACAAAGGCATTGGCAACCTGCAAACACTGGACCCTAACCAGGTTGGGTTTGTGAAGAGCCGATCATGTCACCTCCACCTGAATGACAACTGTGAATCCATCTCCAGAGCTGTGGATGAGGGTAAGGTGGTTCACACAGCCTATCTGGACCTCGCCAAGCCCTTCAACATCATCCCCCAGTCTGGAATCATAGATAACTGTATCAGCCTGGCCATTAATCCCAATATCATCCGATGGGCTGCCAACTGCTCTACTAACACAACCCACACTGTAAATGTAGGTGACACCAACCTGAGCCCCAGACAAGTGACAGTTGAAGTACCTTAGGGTTCAGTCCTGGCACTGCCCTTGTTTGGCATCTACTGCTCTGAAGTACAGTCCAACAGTATGGGACACCAGCAAACAAAGGTCACAGATGACTGCACACTTAATCCCCACATGATGTGGATATTCTGTAGAAGGGCCTTACAGAGACACATGCTTCATGCCTGAGCCATGGCCTCAAAATCAATGCCAAGAAATATATAGTTATCCCCATTGGGAAGGAACATGTACCTGTGAAGTACCACATAGGTGGCAGTACACTAAACACCTAAAGTGTGAAAATAGACTTAGGGACACAGGTGGACAGTGGTCTCACCTTTGATAACCACATCGCCACAACAGTCAGGAAACCCACCTATGAGCACACCTCCCACTAAGGGCTTTACATTCAGGAAAAGGAGGCCATTGTCCTACTGTAGGCATCTCTCAGTAGACCCAGTACAGACTACAGTGGCCCATTACGTATGTACCTCACGAGACATCTGCAATGAGTAGAGAGGCTGCAGACATAGCTCACGAAATGGCCACAGGCCTAAACCAGATGCCCTATGCTGACCGTCTAAAAATCATCCAGCTATACCCCATCACTTATTGTGTTTTCAGAGGCGGTCACTGCTTAACATACCATGCCATGTCAAACCCACAGCTGTTGGACATGCTACACTTAGAGAATTCTAAACCCTCTTAGCCACATGCTCCAGGGATGCAAATCTTGTCATCACAATGAAAAATACATGCAGGAGGGATCTGTTCCAGACCCAGAGACTCCACAGACACTGGAATAGACTGCCCATACACGTCAAACAGAGTGCCTCTTTGGCCTTCTTCAAAGTGAACCTGGACAATTGGAATGGAGATAGGACATTTACACTGGGGATCATGTCAGCTGCCCTGCTAGACAGGGGTGTAGGGAAGTAAATATTGTGGGAAGTCATAGCCAGAGAATTGTCATGTCTAGGCATGTATAGGCCTTAGGGTCGATAGCCTAGTATCAACATATGACCCTATGAACCTATGAACCTATGAACTACAGTTTCCATTGTCCAACCTTGGCAAGGTTGCTGATGTCATTCACTTTGAAATACACCTTTGGAGAAGGAGTAGCCCAGTAATCTCCATGGCGCATCTTATAACTGCATAATGCTGTAGTGTTATATACTAGTTAGGTAGGAGTTCTATTCCCAGATATGGCAAGTGTGGATGTTTGTATGTGCGTTTGTCTGTATAGGGAGCAATGCTTTTGAGGCCATTCACAGTCACTATAACCTTCATTGCCCTTGTTTGGCAAGCCTGCTGATGTCATTCACTTTGAAATACACCTTTGGGGAAGGAGTAGCCCAGTAATCTCTGTGGTGCGTCCTTTAACTGCGTAATGCTGTAGTGTTATATACTAGTTAGATAGGAGTTCTATTCCCAGACATGGCAAATGTGGATGTTTGTGTGTGCATTTGTTTGTCTGTGTAGGGAACAATGCTTTTACGCCATTCACTGTCACTATAACCTCAATTGCCCTTGTTTGGCAAGCCTGCTGATGTCATTCACTTTGAAATACACCTTTGGGGAAGGAGTAGCCCAGTAATCTCCGTGGCACATCCTATAACTGCGTAATGTTGTAGTGTGATATACTAGTTAGGTAGAAGTTCCAATCCCAGACATGGCAACTGTGAGACTTGGTGTGTAACATTGAGACTTGGTGTGTGTGTGTGTGTGTGTGTGTGTGTGTGTGTGTGTGTGTGTGTGTGTGTGTGTGTGTGTCTAACAATGGGACTCATTGTGGAGCGGGTTTTGCAAATTTCTTATATGGTGAGCCTATTATATGTCATAATGTCCACCTTATAAGGATAACAGATGTCAAACAGCAGAGAGGCTGTGGTTGACAATCCATACCCCTACATGTGACAACAAGGCCTGGTGAACAATTTAGGCAACACTCTCTACCCGTGTCTCATACACAAACACACTCGGCTAGGCAACAACTACTATGTTGGTAGTACCCTGCATATTTGCCCACAGATAGTAACCATGGTGTGATTGCAGCGGACTACAGAGGGCATGGCACCCTGTCACATCATTACAGTAGGCACATAATTGCATACAGTGCTCCTTCACTATGTTCCCCACTGGATGCCTGCAACACCTGTAGTGCCAGCAAATGTAACCCACAAAGGACATACCATGCCTTATACACATGCCCTGTATGGACAGATGCCACTGACACCAGGGAATATCTGTATCATACTGTCAATGTAGGTGCAGAGTCAGCCTGGTGTCCATTGGCAGTTCCTACCACATGAGGCCAGATGATAATCTGTGCACATAACATGCCCCAGACATCCACATGTCACAGAACGGATCTACCTGAGAATGTCGAAAGCTTACAACACCAACAACAACATAACTGGCACCAGAACATCAAAAATGCAGAAACCCAAAAGTTGACAAGCCCGACATACCATAACCCTGACAGAACACAAAATCGGCATATAATCTCATCTGAAGTCACTACGGAAGCAAAACAAGTATCCTAGCAATATATATGCACATGAAATACTAGCCAGGATATCCTAATAACTAATTAGTTGTAACTTCTAACACTAATCACACCAGAATCCTTAAAAGTAAATGTCAGCAGGTCAGTACTGTGCTATGCACTGAAGATAACATGGCGGAATTTGAAATAGTAGCTCCAGGAGTGCTAGGAAACATGTATAAGACAGTTAAATCGCAAAAGGGGAAGGGCATATTGGTAATAGAATGTTATCTGTTCCAATTAGAAAGGACCCAACACAGCAAGAGGTACTAGGAATGTAAATATAAAAGCACTGAGACTTGTAAAGGCAGAGCTGTAACCACCTTAATGCCAAACGGCAATAAACTTGAGAAATCAGTTGCTCACAACCATGCTGCAGATCTGCATGAAGTACAGAGTTACATAGTCTGTAGTGATTTGAAAACTAGAGCTGAGTTAAATAGGGACACACAGTGTCTAATAGTAGAAGATGCACTAGCTTCAACTTCTCTAGACACAATACACTGTGTTCCACATAGACGTGCCCTATTACAGCAGGTGAACTGTATCAGATGCCAAAAGTGTGGACTGAGTAACACAGAGGAGCTGACACTATTAAACATAGATTTCACTAAGTTCCGACTGAAATCTGGTAATTTTATCAGTAAAGCTATGTCAGATGCTGCCACTGACACTACTGTTGTGGTGTTTACCACAGTAAATGATTTGCATGACTTGAGCCGTGTTCCTATCTGGCTCATGGATGGTACATTCTTTGCAAAGGGTGTAACTGTTCGCCAGTTATATAGCATTCACGCATTGGTACAATATGGAAAACATAGTAAATCTATGCCCCTACTATATGCGTTCATGTCTAAAAAGTCACTAAAGGCGTACAATTATCTGTGGTACAGCATATTTTTCTTGCTGACAGATAACAGATTTGACATGCAACTCAGATTTGTACTCTGTCATTTTGAAATAGTTGCACTGAAAAGTATCACACTCAACATTCCTGGTGTGCGGTCGAAGGGGTGGTTTTATTTCAATTTGGCCAGAATATCTGGCGTAAAGTACAGTCATTAGGTTTGGCTTCTTTGTATAATACTTCCCAGGAATTCCAACTTGCTGTGAAATCACTGGTTGCATTAGCATTCTCACAGGAAGATGAAGTGCAAGTAACATTCAATGAACTGCGGGCTTCCCCACAGAAGGCAAAGACATCATTAAATATTTCTCTGACTGGTATATTTTGAGGAGACACTTTCACACTAGAACAAGTGCTACAATGAGGTTTCTGCCACTCTTTCTAATATCTTTTTGGAATGTGAGTGATTTAAATTACTTGTTTCTACCGCAAACCCAAAACACAGTGGAGGCATGGCATAGGAGGCTGAAATGTCTTCTAGGTGATAGGGGAACTATCCTGAGATACTTGTTACACACATTAGTACGAGAGCAAAACTGTGTGGATGAACTCAGAATTAGGATGTCCACAGGCTGCGTTAATCGCTGACACCAGCAATTTCAAAGTGTATTACTCAGTAAGGAGCAGTATACACCCTTGGATTTTGTTAAGGCTATTGCAAGGCTTTTGAAAATGTAATTGCAATTTCCTGCTTAACATTACGCTATACACTTGTTGTGCGTTAATCTACTTTGCTATTGGGTTCATGGGTGTTGGAATTTCAAATCTGTTGATTTATTTCAATTGGCAGGGA